>NC_139703.1:54035916-54115916 GCF_964188405.1 Protomyctophum parallelum | reverse complement strand
TCATATAGGTCCAGTTCCATTATGAATGTGGTGTCCTGTGTGTTCATATAGGTCCAGTTCCATTATGAATGTGGTGTCCTGTGTTCATATAGGTCCAGTTCCATTATGAATGTGGTGTCCTGTGTGTTCATATAGGTCCAGTTCCATTATGAATGTGGTGTCCTGTGTTCATATAGGCCCAGTTCCATTATGAATGTGGTGCCCTGTGTTCATATAGGTCCAGTTCCATTATGAATGTGGTGTCCTGTGTTCATTTAGGTCCAGTTCCATTATGAATGTGGTGTCCTGTGTGTTCATAGGTCCAGTTCCATTATGAATGTGGTGTCCTGTGTTCATATAGGTCCAGTTCCATTATGAATGTGGTGTCCTGTGTGTTCATTTAGGTCCAGTTCCATTATGAATGTGGTGTCCTGTGTTCATATAGGTCCAGTTCCATTATGAATGTGGTGTCCTGTGTGTTCATATAGGTCCAGTTCCATTATGAATGTGGTGTCCTGTGTGTTCATATAGGTCCAGTTCCATTATGAATGTGGTGTCCTGTGTGTTCATAGGTCCAGTTCCATTATGAATGTGGTGTCCTGTGTGTTCATATAGGTCCAGTTCCATTATGAATGTGGTGTCCTGTGTTCATAGGTCCAGTTCCATTATGAATGTGGTGTCCTGTGTGTTCATAGGTCCAGTTCCATTATGAATGTGGTGTCCTGTGTTCATATAGGTCCAGTTCCATTATGAATGTGGTGTCCTGTGTTCATAGGTCCAGTTCCATTATGAATGTGGTGTCCTGTGTTCATATAGGTCCAGTTCCATTATGAATGTGGTGTCCTGTGTGTTCATAGAGGTCCAGTTCCATTATGAATGTGGTGTCCTGTGTGTTCATAGGTCCAGTTCCATTATGAATGTGGTGTCCTGTGTTCATAGGTCCAGTTCCATTATGAATGTGGTGTCCTGTGTCCATAGGTCCAGTTCCATTATGAATGTGGTGTCCTGTGTCCATAGGTCCAGTTCCATTATGAATGTGGTGTCCTGTGTTCATATAGGTCCAGTTCCATTATGAATGTGGTGTCCTGTGTGTTCATAGGTCCAGTTCCATTATGAATGTGGTGTCCTGTGTGTTCATATAGGTCCAGTTCCATTATGAATGTGGTGTCCTGTGTGTTCATAGGTCCAGTTCCATTATGAATGTGGTGTCCTGTGTTCATATAGGTCCAGTTCCATTATGAATGTGGTGTCCTGTGTTCATAGGTCCAGTTCCATTATGAATGTGGTGTCCTGTGTTCATATAGGTCCAGTTCCATTATGAATGTGGTGTCCTGTGTTCATATAGGTCCAGTTCCATTATGAATGTGGTGTCCTGTGTGTTCATATAGGTCCAGTTCCATTATGAATGTGGTGTCCTGTGTGTTCATAGGTCCAGTTCCATTATGAATGTGGTGTCCTGTGTTCATATAGGTCCAGTTCCATTATGAATGTGGTGTCCTGTGTGTTCATAGGTCCAGTTCCATTATGAATGTGGTGTCCTGTGTGTTCATATAGGTCCAGTTCCATTATGAATGTGGTGTCCTGTGTGTTCATATAGGTCCAGTTCCATTATGAATGTGGTGTCCTGTGTTCATATAGGTCCAGTTCCATTATGAATGTGGTGTCCTGTGTGTTCATAGGTCCAGTTCCATTATGAATGTGGTGTCCTGTGTGTTCATATAGGTCCAGTTCCATTATGAATGTGGTGTCCTGTGTTCATATAGGTCCAGTTCCATTATGAATGTGGTGTCCTGTGTTCATAGAGGTCCAGTTCCATTATGAATGTGGTGTCCTGTGTTCATATAGGTCCAGTTCCATTATGAATGTGGTGTCCTGTGTTCATAGAGGTCCAGTTCCATTATGAATGTGGTGTCCTGTGTGTTCATATAGGTCCAGTTCCATTATGAATGTGGTGTCCTGTGTGTTCATAGGTCCAGTTCCATTATGAATGTGGTGTCCTGTGTGTTCATATAGGTCCAGTTCCATTATGAATGTGGTGTCCTGTGTTCATAGAGGTCCAATTCCATTATGAATGTGGTGTCCTGTGTTCATATAGGTCCAGTTCCATTATGAATGTGGTGTCCTGTGTTCATAGAGGTCCAGTTCCATTATGAATGTGGTGTCCTGTGTGTTCATATAGGTCCAGTTCCATTATGAATGTGGTGTCCTGTGTGTTCATATAGGTCCAGTTCCATTATGAATGTGGTGTCCTGTGTGTTCATATAGGTCCAGTTCCATTATGAATGTGGTGTCCTGTGTTCATAGAGGTCCAGTTCCATTATGAATGTGGTGTCCTGTGTTCATAGGTCCAGTTCCATTATGAATGTGGTGTCCTGTGTGTTCATATAGGTCCAGTTCCATTATGAATGTGGTGTCCTGTGTTCATATAGGTCCAGTTCCATTATGAATGTGGTGTCCTGTGTGTTCATATAGGTCCAGTTCCATTATGAATGTGGTGTCATGTGTTCATAGGTCCAGTTCCATTATGAATGTGGTGTCCTGTGTGTTCATATAGGTCCAGTTCCATTATGAATGTGGTGTCCTGTGTGTTCATATAGGTCCAGTTCCATTATGAATGTGGTGTCCTGTGTGTTCATAGGTCCAGTTCCATTATGAATGTGGTGTCCTGTGTGTTCATATAGGTCCAGTTCCATTATGAATGTGGTGTCCTGTGTGTTCATAGGTCCAGTTCCATTATGAATGTGGTGTCCTGTGTGTTCATAGGTCCAGTTCCATTATGAATGTGGTGTCCTGTGTTCATATAGGTCCAGTTCCATTATGAATGTGGTGTCCTGTGTGTTCATATAGGTCCAGTTCCATTATGAATGTGGTGTCCTGTGTGTTCATAGGTCCAGTTCCATTATGAATGTGGTGTCCTGTGTGTTCATAGGTCCAGTTCCATTATGAATGTGGTGTCCTGTGTTCATAGGTCCAGTTCCATTATGAATGTGGTGTCCTGTGTGTTCATATAGGCCCAGTTCCATTATGAATGTGGTGTCCTGTGTTCATAGGTCCAGTTCCATTATGAATGTGGTGTCCTGTGTTCATATAGGTCCAGTTCCATTATGAATGTGGTGTCCTGTGTTCATAGGTCCAGTTCCATTATGAATGTGGTGTCCTGTGTTCATAGGTCCAGTTCCATTATGAATGTGGTGTCCTGTGTTCATAGGTCCAGTTCCATTATGAATGTGGTGTCCTGTGTGTTCATATAGGTCCAGTTCCATTATGAATGTGGTGTCCTGTGTTCATATAGGTCCAGTTCCATTATGAATGTGGTGTCCTGTGTTCATAGGTCCAGTTCCATTATGAATGTGGTGTCCTGTGTGTTCATATAGGTCCAGTTCCATTATGAATGTGGTGTCCTGTGTTCATATAGGTCCAGTTCCATTATGAATGTGGTGTCCTGTGTTCATAGGTCCAGTTCCATTATGAATGTGGTGTCCTGTGTTCATATAGGTCCAGTTCCATTATGAATGTGGTGTCCTGTGTTCATAGGTCCAGTTCCATTATGAATGTGGTGTCCTGTGTTCATAGGTCCAGTTCCATTATGAATGTGGTGTCCTGTGTGTTCATATAGGTCCAGTTCCATTATGAATGTGGTGTCCTGTGTTCATAGGTCCAGTTCCATTATGAATGTGGTGTCCTGTGTGTTCATAGGTCCAGTTCCATTATGAATGTGGTGTCCTGTGTTCATAGGTCCAGTTCCATTATGAATGTGGTGTCCTGTGTGTTCATATAGGTCCAGTTCCATTATGAATGTGGTGTCCTGTGTGTTCATAGGTCCAGTTCCATTATGAATGTGGTGTCCTGTGTGTTCATATAGGTCCAGTTCCATTATGAATGTGGTGTCCTGTGTGTTCATATAGGTCCAGTTCCATTATGAATGTGGTGTCCTGTGTGTTCATAGGTCCAGTTCCATTATGAATGTGGTGTCCTGTGTGTTCATATAGGTCCAGTTCCATTATGAATGTGGTGTCCTGTGTGTTCATATAGGTCCAGTTCCATTATGAATGTGGTGTCCTGTGTGTTCATATAGGTCCAGTTCCATTATGAATGTGGTGTCCTGTGTTCATATAGGTCCAGTTCCATTATGAATGTGGTGTCCTGTGTGTTCATATAGGTCCAGTTCCATTATGAATGTGGTGTCCTGTGTGTTCATAGGTCCAGTTCCATTATGAATGTGGTGTCCTGTGTGTTCATATAGGCCCAGTTCCATTATGAATGTGGTGTCCTGTGTTCATAGGTCCAGTTCCATTATGAATGTGGTGTCCTGTGTGTTCATATAGGTCCAGTTCCATTATGAATGTGGTGTCCTGTGTTCATAGGTCCAGTTCCATTATGAATGTGGTGTCCTGTGTTCATATAGGTCCAGTTCCATTATGAATGTGGTGTCCTGTGTGTTCATATAGGTCCAGTTCCATTATGAATGTGGTGTCCTGTGTTCATATAGGTCCAGTTCCATTATGAATGTGGTGTCCTGTGTTCATATAGGTCCAGTTCCATTATGAATGTGGTGTCCTGTGTTCATAGGTCCAGTTCCATTATGAATGTGGTGTCCTGTGTCCATAGGTCCAGTTCCATTATGAATGTGGTGTCCTGTGTTCATATAGGTCCAGTTCCATTATGAATGTGGTGTCCTGTGTGTTCATAGGTCCAGTTCCATTATGAATGTGGTGTCCTGTGTGTTCATAGGTCCAGTTCCATTATGAATGTGGTGTCCTGTGTTCATATAGGTCCAGTTCCATTATGAATGTGGTGTCCTGTGTTCATAGAGGTCCAGTTCCATTATGAATGTGGTGTCCTGTGTTCATATAGGTCCAGTTCCATTATGAATGTGGTGTCCTGTGTGTTCATAGGTCCAGTTCCATTATGAATGTGGTGTCCTGTGTGTTCATAGGTCCAGTTCCATTATGAATGTGGTGTCCTGTGTGTTCATATAGGTCCAGTTCCATTATGAATGTGGTGTCCTGTGTTCATATAGGTCCAGTTCCATTATGAATGTGGTGTCCTGTGTGTTCATAGGTCCAGTTCCATTATGAATGTGGTGTCCTGTGTGTTCATATAGGTCCAGTTCCATTATGAATGTGGTGTCCTGTGTTCATATAGGTCCAGTTCCATTATGAATGTGGTGTCCTGTGTTCATAGAGGTCCAGTTCCATTATGAATGTGGTGTCCTGTGTTCATATAGGTCCAGTTCCATTATGAATGTGGTGTCCTGTGTTCATAGAGGTCCAGTTCCATTATGAATGTGGTGTCCTGTGTGTTCATATAGGTCCAGTTCCATTATGAATGTGGTGTCCTGTGTGTTCATAGGTCCAGTTCCATTATGAATGTGGTGTCCTGTGTGTTCATATAGGTCCAGTTCCATTATGAATGTGGTGTCCTGTGTTCATAGAGGTCCAGTTCCATTATGAATGTGGTGTCCTGTGTTCATATAGGTCCAGTTCCATTATGAATGTGGTGTCCTGTGTTCATAGAGGTCCAGTTCCATTATGAATGTGGTGTCCTGTGTGTTCATATAGGTCCAGTTCCATTATGAATGTGGTGTCCTGTGTGTTCATATAGGTCCAGTTCCATTATGAATGTGGTGTCCTGTGTGTTCATATAGGTCCAGTTCCATTATGAATGTGGTGTCCTGTGTGTTCATATAGGTCCAGTTCCATTATGAATGTGGTGTCCTGTGTGTTCATATAGGTCCAGTTCCATTATGAATGTGGTGTCCTGTGTTCATAGGTCCAGTTCCATTATGAATGTGGTGTCCTGTGTGTTCATATAGGTCCAGTTCCATTATGAATGTGGTGTCCTGTGTTCATATAGGTCCAGTTCCATTATGAATGTGGTGTCCTGTGTGTTCATATAGGTCCAGTTCCATTATGAATGTGGTGTCCTGTGTGTTCATAGGTCCAGTTCCATTATGAATGTGGTGTCCTGTGTTCATAGGTCCAGTTCCATTATGAATGTGGTGTCCTGTGTGTTCATATAGGTCCAGTTCCATTATGAATGTGGTGTCCTGTGTGTTCATAGGTCCAGTTCCATTATGAATGTGGTGTCCTGTGTGTTCATATAGGTCCAGTTCCATTATGAATGTGGTGTCCTGTGTGTTCATAGGTCCAGTTCCATTATGAATGTGGTGTCCTGTGTGTTCATAGGTCCAGTTCCATTATGAATGTGGTGTCCTGTGTTCATATAGGTCCAGTTCCATTATGAATGTGGTGTCCTGTGTGTTCATATAGGTCCAGTTCCATTATGAATGTGGTGTCCTGTGTGTTCATATAGGCCCAGTTCCATTATGAATGTGGTGTCCTGTGTTCATAGGTCCAGTTCCATTATGAATGTGGTGTCCTGTGTTCATATAGGTCCAGTTCCATTATGAATGTGGTGTCCTGTGTTCATAGGTCCAGTTCCATTATGAATGTGGTGTCCTGTGTTCATATAGGTCCAGTTCCATTATGAATGTGGTGTCCTGTGTTCATAGGTCCAGTTCCATTATGAATGTGGTGTCCTGTGTTCATAGGTCCAGTTCCATTATGAATGTGGTGTCCTGTGTGTTCATATAGGTCCAGTTCCATTATGAATGTGGTGTCCTGTGTTCATATAGGTCCAGTTCCATTATGAATGTGGTGTCCTGTGTGTTCATAGGTCCAGTTCCATTATGAATGTGGTGTCCTGTGTTCATATAGGTCCAGTTCCATTATGAATGTGGTGTCCTGTGTTCATAGGTCCAGTTCCATTATGAATGTGGTGTCCTGTGTTCATAGGTCCAGTTCCATTATGAATGTGGTGTCCTGTGTGTTCATATAGGTCCAGTTCCATTATGAATGTGGTGTCCTGTGTTCATAGGTCCAGTTCCATTATGAATGTGGTGTCCTGTGTTCATAGGTCCAGTTCCATTATGAATGTGGTGTCCTGTGTTCATAGGTCCAGTTCCATTATGAATGTGGTGTCCTGTGTGTTCATATAGGTCCAGTTCCATTATGAATGTGGTGTCCTGTGTGTTCATAGGTCCAGTTCCATTATGAATGTGGTGTCCTGTGTGTTCATATAGGTCCAGTTCCATTATGAATGTGGTGTCCTGTGTGTTCATATAGGTCCAGTTCCATTATGAATGTGGTGTCCTGTGTGTTCATATAGGTCCAGTTCCATTATGAATGTGGTGTCCTGTGTGTTCATAGGTCCAGTTCCATTATGAATGTGGTGTCCTGTGTGTTCATATAGGTCCAGTTCCATTATGAATGTGGTGTCCTGTGTTCATATAGGTCCAGTTCCATTATGAATGTGGTGTCCTGTGTGTTCATAGGTCCAGTTCCATTATGAATGTGGTGTCCTGTGTGTTCATATAGGTCCAGTTCCATTATGAATGTGGTGTCCTGTGTGTTCATATAGGTCCAGTTCCATTATGAATGTGGTGTCCTGTGTGTTCATAGGTCCAGTTCCATTATGAATGTGGTGTCCTGTGTGTTCATATAGGTCCAGTTCCATTATGAATGTGGTGTCCTGTGTGTTCATATAGGCCCAGTTCCATTATGAATGTGGTGTCCTGTGTTCATAGGTCCAGTTCCATTATGAATGTGGTGTCCTGTGTGTTCATATAGGTCCAGTTCCATTATGAATGTGGTGTCCTGTGTTCATAGGTCCAGTTCCATTATGAATGTGGTGTCCTGTGTTCATATAGGTCCAGTTCCATTATGAATGTGGTGTCCTGTGTTCATAGGTCCAGTTCCATTATGAATGTGGTGTCCTGTGTTCATAGGTCCAGTGCCATTATGAATGTGGTGTCCTGTGTGTTCATATAGGTCCAGTTCCATTATGAATGTGGTGTCCTGTGTTCATATAGGTCCAGTTCCATTATGAATGTGGTGTCCTGTGTGTTCATATAGGTCCAGTTCCATTATGAATGTGGTGTCATGTGTGTTCATATAGGTCCAGTTCCATTATGAATGTGGTGTCCTGTGTTCATAGGTCCAGTTCCATTATGAATGTGGTGTCCTGTGTTCATAGGTCCAGTTCCATTATGAATGTGGTGTCCTGTGTGTTCATATAGGTCCAGTTCCATTATGAATGTGGTGTCCTGTGTTCATAGGTCCAGTTCCATTATGAATGTGGTGTCCTGTGTTCATATAGGTCCAGTTCCATTATGAATGTGGTGTCCTGTGTGTTCATTTAGGTCCAGTTCCATTATGAATGTGGTGTCCTGTGTTCATATAGGTCCAGTTCCATTATGAATGTGGTGTCCTGTGTGTTCATATAGGTCCAGTTCCATTATGAATGTGGTGTCCTGTGTTCATATAGGTCCAGTTCCATTATGAATGTGGTGTCCTGTGTGTTCATATAGGTCCAGTTCCATTATGAATGTGGTGTCCTGTGTTCATATAGGTCCAGTTCCATTATGAATGTGGTGTCCTGTGTTCATATAGGTCCAGTTACATTATGAATGTGGTGTCCTGTGTGTTCATATAGGTCCAGTTACATTATGAATGTGGTGTCCTGTGTGTTCATATAGGCCCAGTTCCATTATGAATGTGGTGTCCTGTGTGTTCATAGGTCCAGTTCCATTATGAATGTGGTGTCCTGTGTGTTCATATAGGTCCAGTGCCATTTCAGTGGTGAAGATTCTCAGGGTGTTGAGGGTCCTCAGACCACTCAGGGCCATCAACAGAGCCAAGGGGCTGAAGGTGAGTCGACTCTGAATCAGATCTCAAAACTCACGCATTCATATTCATAACACGACATGAATACAACCTGACTATAAGGATGTGTTCATTCATATTCATAATACGACATGAATACAACCTGACTATAAGGATGTGTTCATTCATATTCATATTAACACGACATGAATACAACCTGACTATAAGGATGTGATTCTTCCTCTCCGTGCAGCACGTGGTTCAGTGTGTGTTTGTGGCCATAAAGACCATAGGGAACATCGTGCTGGTCACCATGCTGCTGGACTTCATGTTCGCCTGCATCGGAGTCCAGCTCTTTAAGGTCAGATGTGTTTTCCTGTTATTAGAGTCCAGCTCTTTAAGGTCAGATGTGTGTTACTGTTATTAGAGTCTCTTTAAGGTCAGATGTGTGTTACTGTTATTAGAGTCCAGCTCTTTAAGGTCAGATGTGTGTTACTGTTATTAGAGTCTCTTTAAGGTCAGATGTGTGTTACTGTTATTAGAGTCTCTTTAAGGTCAGATGTGTGTTACTGTTATTAGAGTCCAGCTCTTTAAGGTCAGATGTGTGTTACTGTTATTAGAGTCTCTTTAAGGTCAGATGTGTGTTACTGTTATTAGAGTCTCTTTAAGGTCAGATGTGTGTTACTGTTATTAGAGTCCAGCTCTTTAAGGTCAGATGTGTGTTAATGTTATTAGAGTCTCTTTAAGGTCAGATGTGTGTTAATGTTATTAGAGTCCAGCTCTTTAAGGTCAGATGTGTGTTACTGTTATTAGAGTCCAGCTCTTTAAGGTCAGATGTGTGTTACTGTTATTAGAGTCTCTTTAAGGTCAGATGTGTGTTACTGTTATTAGAGTCTCTTTAAGGTCAGATGTGTTTTCCTGTTATTAGAGTCTCTTTAAGGTCAGATGTGTGTTACTGTTATTAGAGTCCAGCTCTTTAAGGTCAGATGTGTGTTACTGTTATTAGAGTCTCTTTAAGGTCAGATGTGTGTTACTGTTATTAGAGTCTCTTTAAGGTCAGATGTGTTTTCCTGTTATTAGAGTCTCTTTAAGGTCAGATGTGTGTTACTGTTATTAGAGTCTCTTTAAGGTCAGATGTGTGTTACTGTTATTAGAGTCTCTTTAAGGTCAGATGTGTTTTACTGTTATTAGAGTCTCTTTAAGGTCAGATGTGTTTTACTGTTATTAGAGTCTCTTTAAGGTCAGATGTGTTTTACTGTTATTAGAGTCTCTTTAAGGTCAGATGTGTTTTCCTGTTATTAGAGTCTCTTTAAGGTCAGATGTGTGTTACTGTTATTAGAGTCTCTTTAAGGTCAGATGTGTTTTACTGTTATTAGAGTCTCTTTAAGGTCAGATGTGTGTTACTGTTATTAGAGTCTCTTTAAGGTCAGATGTGTTTTACTGTTATTAGAGTCTCTTTAAGGTCAGATGTGTTTTACTGTTATTAGAGTCTCTTTAAGGTCAGATGTGTTTTACTGTTATTAGAGTCTCTTTAAGGTCAGATGTGTTTTCCTGTTATTAGAGTCTCTTTAAGGTCAGATGTGTGTTACTGTTATTAGAGTCTCTTTAAGGTCAGATGTGTTTTACTGTTATTAGAGTCTCTTTAAGGTCAGATGTGTGTTACTGTTATTAGAGTCCAGCTCTTTAAGGTCAGATGTGTGTTACTGTTATTAGAGTCCAGCTCTTTAACCCTCTAAGACCCAGCGTTGCTTTTTAGCAACTATTTTATTTTATTTTATTACTAAATTATTATTGTTTTTTTTCCGTTCTTTTTTCACCTAAACGTCATCAGTGATGTTCATTGCAATGCCATTGCAATGCCATTGGTCATGATATTTGCATATAAATACCCCCCACAGAGGCTGAAATTCACACAAATTAAAAATGTCTGGACTCTGTGCGATTTTGAACATTTTTTAACCTAAGACTTTTGACCTTTACCCTAATAAAAGTAGGTAAAATAATTGTAATATATGTTTTTTTGTGATCATTAGAATGTCTAGAACACGTTTTATTCATTATTGTGAAAGATATCCCCAAAATGTAAATTATTAATTTATTATATTATTATATAATTATTGCCTGTTATGAGAGTCCAGCTCTTTAACCCATTCTGACCGGGGAACGATTCTGCAAATGTCTTCTAAATCCTGTTTTCTTGAAAAGGCGATGTTTTTCTATGTCAGTCGTTCTCAAACACTTTCTTGTCACTTTTCACGATTCTTCAAAAATAGCAGACCTACAAGGTTCCTGTGGAACAACATATTTAATAACATAATAATAAAAATAGCAGACCTACAAGGTCCCTGTGGAACAACATATTTAATAACATAATAATAAAAATAGCAGACCTACAAGGTTCCTGTGGAACAACATATTTTCAGATGGGGGTCGGCGGCCAATTTCATATATTTTTGGACTGACGTAGAAACATGGGGTTTTTCAGAAGACTCAGGATTTAGAAGGCATTTGTAGAACCGTCCTCAGGTCTAAATGGGTTAACCCATTCTGAACGGGAACCCATTTTGGTGTTGGCATCATGTCGTGCTTTAGCTGTTGAAAAATAGCAGATCTACAAGTTCGTAGCGCGCCACCGAGTGGCGCGATACGAGCTTGTAGGTCTGCTATTTTTGAAAAAATCGAAGAACGACTGACATTTTTAGAATCTGATCTCGGGTCAGAATGGGTTAATCAGACCCAGTGTGTGTCCAGTGGAAAACCTCGTATGAATCTGATCTCAGGTCAGAATGGGTTAAGGTGAGAGATGTTGTGTGGGCCATCGGTGGGTGGGCTCCGGTTGGCCTGTGGTCCTCCCGTTCGCCCCGGCCTCAGGACTAGTAGAATCCCCTGAGCCCTCCGCTACCTCCTCTGTAAACACCGAGCTTTATTCCACGATGCTTTGTGGTACATTTTGTATTGTCTGTATTGTACAGTATGTACTGTATTACTGATTAATTGAGTACAAATGACCACAATGTAAACAAATACTCAATCAATACTCTGCACATCTGTCTGTGCAACATTGAGTTTGCACCATACAGGTGATATTGCATACACATGCAGTGCTGCAGGACTAACACTGTGTGGTGCTGTTCTCCTCTTCTCCATAATTATAGGGCAAGTTCTATGCATGCACCGATCCAGACCAGATGACTGAGGAAACATGCAGGTACGAACAGATACATTACAGGCCCACTGTAGACCTCATATTCATATCAATAAACAGATACATTACAGGCCCACTGTAGACCTCATATTCATATCAATAAACAGATACATTACAGGCCCACTGTAGAACTCATATTCATATCAATAAACAGATACATTACAGGCCCACTGTAGAACTCATATTCATATCAATAAACAGATACTGTAGACCTCATATTCATATCAATAAACAGATACATTACAGGCCCACTGTAGACCTCATATTCATATCAATAAACAGACACTGTAGACCTCATATTCATATCAATAAACAGACACTGTAGAACTCATATTCATATCAATAAACAGATACTGTAGACCTCATATTCATATCAATAAACAGATACTGTAGAACTCATATTCATATCAATAAACAGATACATTACAGGCCCACTGTAGACCTCATATTCATATCAATAAACAGACACTGTAGACCTCATATTCATATCAATAAACAGACACTGTAGACCTCATATTCATATCAATAAACAGACACTGTAGAACTCATATTCACATCAATAAACAGACACTGTAGAACTCATATTCACATCAATAAACAGACACTGTAGAACTCATATTCATATCAATAAACAGATACTGTAGAACTCATATTCATATCAATAAAGTTACAACACGCTTCTTTCAGCGTAACTCTAATGAATCAGCATCGTACGTTGTCACGTCATATTTTTACAGGTGAAAAAAGTGGGTGTAATTTTGTGTAATTTTTCCAAGAAAAGCAAAAAAAGGGAAGAAGAGAGCGCGGGGGGGGGGGGGGGCAGGGGGGGGGGGGGCAGGGGGGGGGATCAAGGTAGGAAAAGAAAGAAAGTTTGAGCGCTTTTACCACAAAACGTACGGGTAAAGGGTTTTCATCTGCGTGGAGCTTAGATATTTACAGTCTTTTGCTACAAACTGTATAACGACAGGGTGTGTGTGTGTGTGTGTGTGTGTGTGTCTGTGTGTGTGTGTGTGTGTGTGTGTGTGTGTGTGTGTGTGTGTGTGTGTGTGTGTGTGTGTGTGTGTGTGTGTGTGTGTGTGTGTGTGTGTGTGTGTGTGTCTGTCTCTCAGAGGTTGGTACATTCGGTACCAGGAGGGGGAGCTACACGAGATGGTTCTCAGGAGGAGAGAGTGGATCAACGCTGAGCTCAACTTTGACAACATCCTGAACGGCATGCTGGCGCTGTTCACCATATCTACCTTTGAAGGATGGCCCAAGTACGTAACACACACACACACACACACACTGTGTTGTGTTGTGTTGTGTTGTGTTGTGTTGTGTTGTGTTGTGTTGTGTTGTGTTGTGTTGTGTTGTGTTGTGTTGTGTTGTTGTGCATGCTGGATGTGCCACTGTGTCTTCAATCTGGGAACCCTATTGGCAGAACAAAGGAAAAACAAAACCCTCTTAAACAGTCTTTGAAGATGGCGCCGGTACCCGCTCTGTCAGGACTCAGGAACAAACATATGTCCAATGATCAGTTCAATAAGGGACACAGCTTTCAGTTTACAACGCTTCATCTGTTAAAAAGCAGAAAAGCATCATCAGTGTCATAGCTTTCAGTTTAACGCTTAATCTGTTAAAAAGCAGAAAAGCATCATCAGTGTCATAGCTCTTAGAACAGAAAAGAATCATCAGTGTCATAGCTCTTAGAACAGAAGAGAATCATCAGTGTCATAGCTCTTAGAACAGAAAAGAATCATCAGTGTCATAGCTCTTAGAACAGAAAAGCATCATCAGTGTCATAGCTCTTAGAACAGAAAAGAATCATCAGTGTCATAGCTCTTAGAACAGAAAAGAATCATCAGTGTCATAGCTCTTAGAACAGAAAATAATCATCAGTGTCATAGCTCTTAGAACAGAAAAGCATCATCAGTGTCATAGCTCTTAGAACAGAAAAGAATCATCAGTGTCATAGCTCTAGAACAGAAAAGCATCATCAGTGTCATAGCTCTTAGAACAGAAAAGAATCATCAGTGTCATAGCTCTAGAACAGAAAAGCATCATCAGTGTCATAGCTCTTAGAACAGAAAAGCATCATCAGTGTCATAGCTCTTAGAACAGTGGTTCTCAAAAAAACAGCAGATAAGCTCACAGTGGGTCAGTTTATTGTGCCGCACTGCGAGAGCTACTGATTTAGAAGGCATTTGTAGAATCTGCCTCTTAATGGGTTAAGGGACAATTGGTAACCCTAATTGTGCTGTTTGTGCTACTCTGTTTTCCACCTGTGTGTTACAGTTCATGTATTCATTACTCCTTTTTTTGGTTAACCGCTTTGACGCCATATTTATAAATAAAGTTGGAGTCTTATGCGTGGGCAGTTCAAATACGGCCTACCTGAAACATATACCTGATTCTCCAGTGTTGTTTTCTTCTCTTCAAATCCTTTTGTTGACATCGTCTTAATTCTGATTAAGTTTGGTTATTTAGTCTAATAAATAACTAATAAATGTGTGTGTGCGTGTGTGCGTGTGTGTGTGTGTGTGTGTGTGTGCGTGTGCGTGTGCGTGTGCGTGTGCGTGTGCGCGTGCGCGTGCGCGTGCGCGTGCGCGTGTGTGCGTGTGCGTGTGCGTGCGTGCGTGTGCGTGTGCGTGTGCGTGTGCAGGTTACTGTACAAAGCCATAGACTCCAACATGGAGGACATGGGCCCCGTGTACAACAACCGCGTGGCCATCTCCATCTTCTTCATCGCCTACCTCATCCTCGTGGCCTTCTTCATGATGAACATCTTCGTGGGCTTCGTCATCGTCACCTTCCAGGAGCAGGGCGAGCAGGAGTACAAGAACTGTGAGCTGGACAAGAACCAGGTGATCCTTTTCCACCAACATAACTTTGGTTTGAGACGAAAATTGCAAAGGGTGAATTGCAAAGTTGTGTCACTTTGCCCTGGCTGAGCTGGGAAGGCTGACAAAGGGTGAATTGCAAAACATTGCAAAATTGCTAAAAATTGCAAAAGAATTGCAAAAAAAATGTGCAATTTTTTTTGCAAAATTGCAAAAGAATTGCAAAAAAATAGCAAAAAGAAAATTGCAATTATTCTTTTTGCAAAATTGCAAAAGAATTGCAAAAAAATAATTTGCAAAATTGGAAAAAAATTGCAAAGGGTGAATTGCAAAGTTCTGTCACTTTGCCCTGGATGAGCTGGGAAGGCTGACAAAGGGTGAATTACAAAGTTGTAAAATTGCTAAAAAAATCAAAATTGCAAAGGGTTAATTGCAATTGCAAAGGGATGCACATGCACATCCGACACACCAAAGGTCCGACATGCGGAAATCACCCGTCGCTCCCGCCAATGCGTTGGTCCGACATGCGTTGGTCCGTGCTTGCGGTTAGGGTTAGGTTAGGGCTTTGCGTAGCGTGTCTAATCTGTATATGTCTAATGACAGTCGGACCAATATTATTTCGGAACTAAAGCCTGTACCCGGCGGTTCGAGAACTGGCTCCGTTTCTAGATCTTTGGAACCGGCTTGGCGTTTCCACCAGTTTAAAGCACCATTGTAGTTACGGGCACCAGTTTAAAGCACCATTGTAGTTACGGGCACCAGTTTAAAGCACCATTGTAGTTACGGGCACCAGTTTAAAGCACCATTGTAGTTACCGGCACCAGTTGCCCCAGGTTCTATTCCAGGCCTGGCCAGCAATGTGTTGAATATGACCAGTTAACCCATTCTGACCTGAGATCAGATTCACACGAGGTTTCCACTGGACACACACTGGTCTGATTAACCCATTCTGACCTGAGATCAGATTCTAAAAAAATGTCAGTCGCTCTTCGATTTTTCAAAAATAGCAGATCTACAAGCTCATATCGCGCCACTCGGTGGCGCGATATGAGCTTGTAGATCTGTTATTTTTCAATAGCTAAAGCATAACATGATGCCGACACCAAAATGGGTGCCCGTTCAGAATGGGTTAAAGTGTGCATTTAACGGAGGAAGTTCGCGTGTGTGTGTTCAGAAGACAGTGTTACTTGAGGACAGGTGGAGTTCAAGTTCCAGAAGCGTTTGTTTCTAGCTGTGTATCAATGTCTTCTATTTAAACAAACACAACATGTCCATTTAAAACCCTTCCAGCGCCAGTGTGTGCAGTACGCTCTGAAGGCGCGGCCGCTGCGCTGCTACATTCCTAAGAACCCGTACCAGTACCAGGTGTGGTACATCGTCACTTCCTGCTACTTTGAGTACCTCATGTTCCTGCTCATCATGCTGAACACCATGTGTCTGGGAATGCAGGTACTTATATATATACACCACCATATACCATGAGTATAACACTATAATACTATATACTATAATACTCATATAACATGAGTACCTCATGTTCCTGCTCATCATGCTGAACACCATGGGCTGTATTTTGCGTGTCTTAAGTACCAGGTCTTATTCCCTAACTTGAGTAAACTAAAGACCTGGAGGCGTGATCAATGCCATTTGGCTATTCTGAGTGGCCAGCGAGCATTGATCACGCCTCCAGGTCTTTAGTTAACTCAAGTTAGGGAATAAGACCTGGTACTTAAGACACGCAAAATACAGCCCCATGTGTCTGGGAATGCAGGTACCACCACTCCTCCACAATAGGCTCTATGCACTTATACGCCATTTTGGAAATAGCTTCCTACTTCTGGGCCATCTTCCGACTTCCTTCACATGCAGGTGTTACTGATGATACTAATCAAAGGGACACGGGGGGCACGGTGGCACCGTCGGTAGTGCTGTCGCCTCACAGCTAGAAGGTCCTGGGTTAGATTCCCGCTGGGGACACTGTGGGCACTGGCGGCGTGTTCCCTCCTCCGCGTCATCAGTGCCCATACCCGAAGGCGGGGTTGGCGATAGGGCCTTTCTGTGTGGAGTTTGCATGTTCTCCCCGTGTCCCCTAGGGTAGATACCCTCACATGTTCTCCCCGTGTCCCCTAGGGTAGATAACCTCACATGTTCTCCCCGTGTCCCCTAGGGTAGATAACCTCACATGTTCTCCCCGTGTCCCCTAGGGTAGATACCCTCACATGTTCTCCCCGTGTCCCCTAGGGTAGATAACCTCACATGTTCTCCCCGTGTCCCCTAGGGTAGATAACCTCACATGTTCTCCCCGTGTCCCCTAGGGTAGGTACCCTCACATGTTCTCCCCGTGTCCCCTAGGGTAGATAACCTCACATGTTCTCCCCGTGTCCCCTAGGGTAGATAACCTCACATGTTCTCCCCGTGTCCCCTAGGGTAGATACCCTCACAAAAACATGCCGTAATCCTGGTCTCTAAAACTACCTCCCCCTGGCCAGCCTGATGGAGGGGAAAGGAACTGGTCAGAATAACGTGTCCCTTCCACGCGCTACGTCCGGCCGGGGAAATTCCCCTCTGTCAGGTGAAAAGAAGCAGCTTGGACTCCTCATGCATAGAAGGAGGCATGAGGTCAGTCCGCTGCCCCCCCAGGTTGGCAGAGGAAGTGTAGCGCCCAGGATTACATTAGATAATTGGCACTGGGTGAAAAAGAAAATCTGGGTTTCAAAATCGTGGGATAAAAATTAATTAAAGGGACACTTTTTTTGTGTAAAAAAAATAATATGTTAATGACATTTAGAAGCTGTAGAACACTTTCCTGGCGATTTGTATGTGTGTAATATGTGGTTATAGATATTTTAGATTTTAGCAGTGAGCCCAATGTCTCTGATATCATGGACACTGAGCACTTCCTTCCTGGACTATACAATTCCCATATAATGCTTTGTTGCACTGCTCCTCCTTGTGGATAGGGGGAGGGGCTGTCTTACTGAGACAATGTGTAGTCCAGGAAGTAAGTGAGCCCAGTTTCTTTGGATGTTGGAAATGTGCTATATATATATAAAGTTTGATTTGATTTGATTTGATTTTAGTTATTTAATTATAATTATATTTTATGTTTATTTTTATTTTTATTGAGGCTCGAATACCTGCACGTATAGTGGAGTAAGCAATAGGTATATTAACCCATTCTGACCGGGCACCCATTTTGGTGTTGGCATCATGTTATGCTTTAGCTATTGAAAATAGCAGATCTACAAGCTCGTAGCGCGCCACTCGGTGGCGCGCTACGAGCTTGTAGATCTGCTATTTTTGAAAAAGAACGACTGACATTTTTTAGAATCTGATCTCAGGTCAGAATGGGTTAATCAGACCAGTGTGTGGGTCCAGTGGAAACCTGGTATGAATCTGATCTCAGGTCAGAATGGGTTAAAGTTAATGAATAGGCCTATAAACACTGCCTGTCTGTGTGTTTCCTCTGTCCAGCATTGTAACCAGTCGGACCACGTCACCCAGCTCTCTGACATGCTGAACATCATCTTCACCGTCCTCTTCACCGTGGAGATGCTGCTCAAACTGATGGCCTTCAAAGCCAAGGTGACCCTAACCCTAACCCTAACCCTAACCCTCAAACTGATGGCCTTCAAAGCCAAGGTGACCCTAACCCTAACCCTAACCCTAACCCTCAAACTGATGGCCTTCAAAGCCAAGGTGACCCTAACCCTAACCCTAACCCTAAAGCCAAGGTGACCCTAACCCTAACCCTAACCCTAACCCTAACCCTCAAACTGATGGCCTTCAAAGCCAAGGTGACGCACCATAGACTGTAAAAAATATGGACAAAGCGTTCCCCGGGTCTAACATGAACGTAAAATGAAGCCTGAAATCACTTGCATTCTAATGCACTGTAAGTCGCCATCTTTCAAGATCCGTTTTGGCCCAGCTGAGCCATTGGCTGGCCCAGACAACGAGGCGGGACTTCCCCCCTTCTTCTCCGTTGGTTTTTATTTTGACTCGAGTGGGAGGAGAATCCCGATCATAGACTGTAACGGTAGCCACGCCCCTCAGAACATACGCGACTTTATGGTCATTTTCTTAATAAATGGGACCATAGTTTTCCAAAAAGAATATTATGACATTAGAAATGAGACTTTAAACTAGTGACTGGAAGAAGAAAGTATTCATTAAGGTAATACAGTCTAGGTGAAGTTGGGCCAAAATACATGGGCCTCTATGGAGCTATGGGGCTTTTTGGGTCCAGTCCAGCGCCACAACAGGCCATTATATGAACTACCGATTTCAAATGAGGCTTCACGAAATATCTGGCTGACTGCCCCCCTGGGTGACGCACCATAGAGTAATAAGAGGATAGAGACCGAACCGGAGCGTTGGTCCTCTCCGGATAAGCATGCTGGACACAAACGAATAACTACCGTATGCGTTCAATAACACCTGTCCCTCTATGCGTTCAATAACACCTGTCCCTCTATGTTCAATAACACCTGTCCCTCTATGCGTTCAATAACACCTGTCCCTCTTTGTTCAATAACACCTGTCCCTCTTTGTTCAATAACACCTGTCCCTCTTTGTTCAATAACACCTGTCCCTCTTTGTTCAATAACACCTGTCCCTCTTTGTTCAATAACACCTGTCCCTCTTTGTTCAATAACACCTGTCCCTCTTTGTTCAATAACACCTGTCCCTCTTTGTTCAATAACACCTGTCCCTCTATGTTCAATAACACCTGTCCCTCTATGTTCAATAACACCTGTCCCTCTTTGTTCAATAACACCTGTCCCTCTATGTTCAATAACACCTGTCCCTCTATGTTCAATAACACCTGTCCCTCTGTGTTCAATAACACCTGTCCCTCTATGTTCAATAACACCTGTCCCTCTTTGTTCAATAACACCTGTCCCTCTATGTTCAATAACACCTGTCCCTCTTTGTTCAATAACACCTGTCCCTCTATGTTCAATAACACCTGTCCCTCTTTGTTCAATAACACCTGTCCCTCTTTGTTCAATAACACCTGTCCCTCTTTGTTCAATAACACCTGTCCCTCTATGTTCAATAACACCTGTCCCTCTTTGTTCAATAACACCTGTCCCTCTTTGTTCAATAACACCTGTCCCTCTTTGTTCAATAACACCTGTCCCTCTATGTTCAATAACACCTGTCCCTCTATGTTCAATAACACCTGTCCCTCTTTGTTCAATAACACCTGTCCCTCTATGTTCAATAACACCTGTCCCTCTGTGTTCAATAACACCTGTCCCTCTTTGTTCAATAACACCTGTCCCTCTATGTTCAATAACACCTGTCCCTCTTTGTTCAATAACACCTGTCCCTCTTTGTTCAATAACACCTGTCCCTCTTTGTTCAATAACACCTGTCCCTCTATGTTCAATAACACCTGTCCCTCTATGTTCAATAACACCTGTCCCTCTTTGTTCAATAACACCTGTCCCTCTATGTTCAATAACACCTGTCCCTCTGTGTTCAATAACACCTGTCCCTCTGTGTTCAATAACACCTGTCCCTCTATGTTCAATAACACCTGTCCCTCTTTGTTCAATAACACCTGTCCCTCTATGTTCAATAACACCTGTCCCTCTATGTTCAATAACACCTGTCCCTCTTTGTTCAATAACACCTGTCCCTCTATGTTCAATAACACCTGTCCCTCTTTGTTCAATAACACCTGTCCCTCTATGTTCAATAACACCTGTCCCTCTATGTTCAATAACACCTGTCCCTCTTTGTTCAATAACACCTGTCCCTCTATGTTCAATAACACCTGTCCCTCTTTGTTCAATAACACCTGTCCCTCTTTGTTCAATAACACCTGTCCCTCTTTGTTCAATAACACCTGTCCCTCTATGTTCAATAACACCTGTCCCTCTTTGTTCAATAACACCTGTCCCTCTATGTTCAATAACACCTGTCCCTCTATGTTCAATAACACCTGTCCCTCTTTGTTCAATAACACCTGTCCCTCTATGTTCAATAACACCTGTCCCTCTTTGTTCAATAACACCTGTCCCTCTATGTTCAATAACACCTGTCCCTCTATGCGTACAATAACACCTGTCCCTCTTTGTTCAATAACACCTGTCCCTCTTTGTTCAATAACACCTGTCCCTCTTTGTTCAATAACACCTGTCCCTCTTTGTTCAATAACACCTGTCCCTCTTTGTTCAGGGCTACTTTGGAGATCCGTGGAACGTCTTTGACTTTGTCATCGTCATTGGCAGCGTGGTGGATGTGACGCTGAGCGAGGTTAATGTAAGTACCATGTTAAGGTTAATGTAAGTACCATGTTAAGGTTAATGTAAGTACCATGTTGGTACCATGTTGGTACCATGTTGGTACCATGTTGGTACCATGTTGGTACCATGTTGGTACCATGTTGGAGGTTAATGTAAGTACCATGTTGGTACCATGTTGGTACCATGTTGGTACCATGTTGGAGGTTAATGTAAGTACCATGTTGGCACCATTTTCCTTTAGGTTTTATGACCTCAGTTTCACCCACACAACCTGAAAAAGACCTGGAGGCGTGGTCAATGCTCTTTGGACACTCAGAATAGCCAAATGGCATTGATCACGCCTCCAGGTCTTTAGTTTACTCAAGTTAGGGAATAAGACCTGGTACTTAAGACACGCAAAATACAGCCCTAAATATTCAATGAGCGACTCTCCCAGATCCCATAATATGAACCAACTCTCCCAGATCCCATAATATGAACCAACTCTCCCAGATCCCATAATATGAACCAACTCTCCCAGATCCCATAATATGAATGGAACTCTCCCAGATCCCATAATATGAATGGAACTCTCCCAGATCCCATAATATGAATGGAACTCTCCCAGATCCCATAATATGAATGGAACTCTCCCAGATCCCATAATATGAATGGAACTCTCCCAGATCCCATAATATGAATGGAACTCTCCCAGATCCCATAATATGAATGGAACTCTCCCAGATCCCATAATATGAATGGAACTCTCCCAGATCCCATAATATGAATGGAACTCTCCCAGATCCCATAATATGAATGGAACTCTCCCAGATCCCATAATATGAATAATAATAATAACTCTCCCAGATCCCATAATATGAATAACTCTCCCAGATCCCATAATATGAATAACTCTCCCAGATCCCATAATATGAATCTCTCCCAGATCCCATAATATGAATCTCTCCCAGATCCCATAATATGAATCTCTCCCAGATCCCATAATATGAATCTCTCCCAGATCCCATAATATGAATAACTCTCCCAGATCCCATAATATGAATAACTCTCCCAGATCCCATAATATGAAGGAAGGAAGTGAGAATCTTCGTTACAGAGATGTTTACGTTTTTGCCACATTCCTGAGACAATAATTTGATGAACGGAGGAGTCTATGGGAGGAGTCTATAGGAGGAGTCTATAGGAGGAGTCTATAGGAGGAGTCTATAGGAGGAGTCTATAGGAGGAGTCTATAGGAGGAGTCTATGGTAGGAGGAGTCTATAGGAGGAGTCTATAGGAGGAGTCTATAGGAGGAGTCTATAGGAGGAGTCTATAGGAGGAGTCTATGGTAGGAGGAGTCTATAGGAGGAGTCTATAGGAGGAGTCTATAGGAGGAGTCTATAGGTAGGAGACGTCTATAGGAGGAGTCTATAGGTAGGAGACGTCTATAGGAGGAGTCTATAGGAGGAGTCTATGGTAGGAGGAGTCTATAGGAGGAGTCTATAGGAGGAGTCTATAGGAGGAGTCTATAGGAGGAGTCTATAGGAGGAGTCTATGGTAGGAGGAGTCTATAGGAGGAGTCTATAGGAGGAGTCTATAGGTAGGAGACGTCTATAGGAGGAGTCTATAGGTAGGAGACGTCTATAGGAGGAGTCTATAGGAGGAGTCTATAGGAGGAGTCTATAGGTAGGAGACGTCTATAGGAGATGTCTATAGGAGGAGTCTATAGGAGGAGTCTATAGGAGGAGTCTATAGGTAGGAGACGTCTATAGGAGGAGTCTATAGGAGGAGTCTATAGGAGGAGTCTATAGGAGGAGTCTATAGGAGGAGTCTATAGGAGGAGTCTATAGGAGGAGTCTATAGGAGGAGTCTATGGTAGGAGGAGTCTATAGGAGGAGTCTATAGGAGGAGTCTATGGTAGGAGGAGTCTATAGGAGGAGTCTATAGGAGGAGTCTATAGGAGGAGTCTATAGGAGGAGTCTATAGGAGGAGTCTATAGGAGGAGTCTATGGTAGGAGGAGTCTATAGGAGGAGTCTATAGGAGGAGTCTATGGTAGGAGGAGTCTATAGGAGGAGTCTATAGGAGGAGTCTATAGGAGGAGTCTATAGGAGGAGTCTATAGGAGGAGTCTATAGGAGGAGTCTATAGGAGGAGTCTATAGGAGGAGACGTCTATAGGAGGAGTCTATAGGAGGAGTCTATAGGAGGAGTCTATAGGAGGAGTCTATAGGAGGAGTCTATAGGTAGGAGACGTCTATAGGAGGAGTCTATAGGAGGAGTCTATAGGAGGAGTCTATAGGAGGAGTCTATAGGAGGAGTCTATAGGTAGGAGACGTCTATAGGAGGAGTCTATAGGAGGAGTCTATAGGAGGAGTCTATAGGAGACGTCTATAGGAGGCGTCTATAGGAGGAGTCTATAGGAGGAGTCTATAGGAGGAGTCTATAGGAGGAGTCTATAGGAGGAGTCTATAGGAGGAGTCTATAGGTAGGAGACGTCTATAGGAGGAGTCTATAGGAGGAGTCTATAGGAGACGTCTATAGGAGACGTCTATAGGAGGAGTCTATAGGAGGAGTCTATAGGAGGAGTCTATAGGAGGAGTCTATAGGAGGAGTCTATAGGTAGGAGTCTATAGGAGGAGTCTATAGGAGACGTCTATAGGAGGAGTCTATAGGAGGAGTCTATAGGAGGAGTCTATAGGAGGAGTCTATAGGAGGAGTCTATAGGAGGAGTCTATAGGAGGAGTATATAGGAGGAGTCTATAGGAGACGTCTATAGGAGGAGTCTATAGGAGGAGTCTATAGGAGGAGTCTATAGGAGGAGTCTATAGGAGACGTCTATAGGAGGAGTCTATAGGAGGAGTCTATAGGAGGAGTCTATAGGAGGAGTCTATAGGAGGAGTCTATAGGTAGGAGTCTATAGGAGGAGTCTATAGGAGACGTCTATAGGAGGAGTCTATAGGAGGAGTCTATAGGAGGAGTCTATAGGAGACGTCTATAGGAGGAGTCTATAGGAGGAGTCTATAGGAGGAGTCTATAGGAGACGTCTATAGGAGGAGTCTATAGGAGGAGACGTCTATAGGAGGAGTCTATAGGAGGAGACGTCTATAGGAGGAGTCTATAGGAGGAGTCTATAGGAGGAGTCTATAGGAGGAGTCTATAGGAGGAGTCTATAGGAGACGTCTATAGGAGGAGTCTATAGGAGGAGTCTATAGGAGGAGTCTATAGGAGGAGTCTATAGGAGGAGTCTATAGGAGGAGTCTATAGGAGGAGTCTATAGGAGGAGTCTATAGGAGACGTCTATAGGAGGAGTCTATAGGAGGAGTCTATAGGAGGAGTCTATAGGAGGAGTCTATAGGAGGAGTCTATAGGAGGAGTCTATAGGTAGGAGACGTCTATAGGAGGAGTCTATAGGAGGAGTCTATAGGAGGAGTCTATAGGAGACGTCTATAGGAGGAGTCTATAGGAGGAGTCTATAGGAGGAGTCTATAGGAGGAGTCTATAGGTAGGAGTCTATAGGAGGAGTCTATAGGAGACGTCTATAGGAGGAGTCTATAGGAGGAGTCTATAGGAGGAGTCTATAGGAGGAGTCTATAGGAGGAGTCTATAGGAGGAGTCTATAGGTAGGAGTCTATAGGAGGAGTCTATAGGAGACGTCTATAGGAGGAGTCTATAGGAGGAGTCTATAGGAGGAGTCTATAGGAGACGTCTATAGGAGGAGTCTATAGGAGGAGTCTATAGGAGGAGTCTATAGGAGGAGTCTATAGGAGGAGTCTATAGGAGACGTCTATAGGAGGAGTCTATAGGAGGAGTCTATAGGAGGAGTCTATAGGATGAGTCTATAGGAGACGTCTATAGGAGGAGTCTATAGGAGGAGACGTCTATAGGAGGAGTCTATAGGAGGAGACGTCTATAGGAGGAGTCTATAGGAGGAGTCTATAGGAGGAGTCTATAGGAGGAGTCTATAGGAGGAGTCTATAGGAGGAGTCTATAGGAGACGTCTATAGGAGGAGTCTATAGGAGGAGTCTATAGGAGGAGTCTATAGGATGAGTCTATAGGAGGAGTCTATAGGAGGAGTCTATAGGAGGAGTCTATAGGAGGAGTCTATAGGAGGAGTCTATAGGAGGAGTCTATAGGAGACGTCTATAGGAGGAGTCTATAGGAGGAGTCTATAGGAGGAGTCTATAGGAGGAGTCTATAGGAGGAGTCTATAGGAGGAGTCTATAGGTAGGAGTCTATAGGAGGAGTCTATAGGAGGAGTCTATAGGAGGAGTCTATAGGAGGAGTCTATAGGAGGAGTCTATAGGTAGGAGTCTATAGGTAGGAGTCTATAGGAGGAGTCTATAGGTAGGAGACGTCTATAGGAGGAGTCTATAGGAGGAGTCTATAGGAGGAGTCTATAGGAGACGTCTATAGGAGGAGTCTATAGGAGGAGTCTATAGGAGGAGTCTATAGGAGGAGTCTATAGGAGGAGTCTATAGGAGGAGTCTATAGGAGGAGTCTATAGGAGACGTCTATAGGAGGAGTCTATAGGTTAGGAGATGTCTATAGGAGGAGTCTATAGGAGGAGTCTATAGGTAGGAGACGTCTATAGGAGGAGTCTATGGTAGGAGACGTCTATAGGAGGAGTCTATAGGAGGAGTCTATAGGAGGAGTCTATAGGTAGGAGACGTCTATAGGAGGAGTCTATAGGAGGAGTCTATAGGAGGAGTCTATAGGAGGAGTCTATAGGAGGAGTCTATAGGAGGAGTCTATAGGTAGGAGACGTCTATAGGAGGAGTCTATAGGAGGAGTCTATAGGAGGAGTCTATAGGAGGAGTCTATAGGTAGGAGACGTCTATAGGAGGAGTCTATAGGAGGAGTCTATAGGAGGAGTCTATAGGAGGAGTCTATAGGAGGAGTCTATAGGAGGAGTCTATAGGAGGAGTCTATAGGAGGAGTCTATAGGAGGAGTCTATAGGTTAGGAGACGTCTATAGGAGGAGTCTATAGGAGGAGTCTATAGGAGGAGTCTATAGGAGGAGTCTATAGGAGGAGTCTATAGGAGGAGTCTATAGGAGGAGTCTATAGGTTAGGAGACGTCTATAGGAGGAGTCTATAGGAGGAGTCTATAGGAGGAGTCTATAGGAGGAGTCTATAGGAGGAGTCTATAGGAGGAGTCTATAGGAGGAGTCTATAGGTTAGGAGACGTCTATAGGAGGAGTCTATAGGAGGAGTCTATAGGAGGAGTCTATAGGAGGAGTCTATAGGAGGAGTCTATAGGAGGAGTCTATAGGTAGGAGACGTCTCCAGTGGCTCAGATGAGCAGCTCAAACGAATCGTTGCTCAAGAAAGCGATAAAAAAACAAAAACTCTCCATGAATTCAAGGTTTGTAAGTAGGGCTGTCAAAGTTAACGCACTATTAACTAGTTGACTCACAATCCTTTTAACGGCACTATTTTTATTAACGCGCGATTAACGCACTGTGAAGTTTGACAGAACGCATGCCAATTTTACACTGAAGAGTTGAATAATTGTTAAACAGCTGCATTACTTAAGTTAATTTAAGTCTACACAATTAGAAACCTTAGAAAACATGTTATTTTGATCAACATGGCCTGTTATCTCTCGTAATGGTACCATTGGCCAACATCAATACAGTTCTTTAGTTTGGGTCTGGAAGGCTAAATGTCATCAAATGGTGGTTCCGTGGCTCAAATGCAGAATAAATAATGGACCTTGATATGAAAAATCTTGAAAATCACTGATTTAAGGTATATTTAAGATTAATTTGCGATTAATCACAGTTAACTATGGACAATCATGCGATTAATCAGATTAAATATTTTAATCGATTGACAGCCCTAATTGTAAGTATTGTTTTTTGGGGGGGGTGGGGGGGGGGGGGGGGGGGGGCTCCTTCAATAACATCATATTGTTCCCATACCTGATGCACCTTGTGCGCTCCATCCCCGCCACGCTTCAGCCTGGGTGACACGCAGTGGTGGAAAGTAACTAAGTACTTTTACTTAAGTACTGTACTTGAGTACAATTTTGAGGTATTTGTGCTTTACTTGAGTATTTCCAATTTCCAGTACTTTTACTTCTACTCCACCTCAGAGCCAACATTTGTACTTTCACTCCACTACAATTATTTGAAAACTTTAGTTACTTTAGTTACTTTGGCGATTTTAATTTTGATTAGAAAACATCAATTAACCACTTCAACCCAATACATTTTGGCCATTTGAAAATAGCCGATCTACAAGCTCACAATGCGTCGCAACACGACGCATTGTGAGCTTGTAGATCGGCTATTTTCAATAGACTTTGTACACATTTTGAACTTGTGAAGTGGGACATTCTGCAATATGAGTTATTTTACTTTTAGTACTTTAAGTACATTTTGATGCCGATACTTTTGCACTTTTACTCAAGTACATTTTCAATTCCGTACTTTTACTTGTAAAGGAGTAGTTCTAAATTGCAGTATTGGTACTTTTACTTAAGTAAAACAATTGAGTACTTTTTCCACCACTGGTGACACGGTCAGTATGACGATGAAAACCTCCAACATACGTTGTGACCAGGCTTTACTTTATGCTTCTCTGCCTTACGTTGTGACCAGGCTTTACTTTATGCTTCTCTGTCTTACGTTGTGACCAGGCTTTACTTTATGCTTCTCTGCCTTACGTTGTGACCAGGCTTTACTTTATGCTTATCTGTCTTACGTTGTGACCAGGCTTTACTTTATGCTTCTCTGTCTTACGTTGTGACCAGGCTTTACTTTATGCTTCTCTGCCTTACGTTGTGACCAGGCTTTACTTTATGCTTCTCTGTCTTACGTTGTGACCAGGCTTTACTTTATGCTTCTCTGCCTTACGTTGTGACCAGGCTTTACTTTATGCTTCTCTGCCTTACGTTGTGACCAGGCTTTACTTTATGCTTCTCTGCCTTACGTTGTGACCAGGCTTTACTTTATGCTTCTCTGCCTTACGTTGTGACCAGGCTTTACTTTATGCTTCTCTGCCTTACGTTGTGACCAGGCTTTACTTTATGCTTCTCTGCCTTACGTTGTGACCAGGCTTTACTTTATGCTTCTCTGCCTTACGTTGTGACCAGGCTTTACTTTATGCTTCTCTGCCTTACGTTGTGACCAGGCTTTACTTTATGCTTCTCTGTCTTACGTTGTGACCAGGCTTTACTTTATGCTTCTCTGCCTTACGTTGTGACCAGGCTTTACTTTATGCTTCTCTGCCTTACGTTGTGACCAGGCTTTACTTTATGCTTCTCTGTCTTACGTTGTGACCAGGCTTTACTTTATGCTTCTCTGCCTTACGTTGTGACCAGGCTTTACTTTATGCTTCTCTGCCTTACGTTGTGACCAGGCTTTACTTTATGCTTCTCTGTCTTACGTTGTGACCAGGCTTTACTTTATGCTTCTCTGCCTTACGTTGTGACCAGGCTTTACTTTATGCTTCTCTGCCTTACGTTGTGACCAGGCTTTACTTTATGCTTCTCTGCCTTACGTTGTGACCAGGCTTTACTTTATGCTTCTCTGTCTTACGTTGTGACCAGGCTTTACTTTATGCTTCTCTGCCTTACGTTGTGACCAGGCTTTACTTTATGCTTCTCTGTCTTACGTTGTGACCAGGCTTTACTTTATGCTTCTCTGCCTTAGGTTGTGACCAGGCTTTACTTTATGCTTCTCTGCCTTAGGTTGTGACCAGGCTTTACTTTATGCTTCTCTGCCTTACGTTGTGACCAGGCTTTACTTTATGCTTCTCTGCCTTACGTTGTGACCAGGCTTTACTTTATGCTTCTCTGCCTTACGTTGTGACCAGGCTTTACTTTATGCTTCTCTGCCTTACGTTGTGACCAGGCTTTACTTTATGCTTCTCTGCCTTACGTTGTGACCAGGCTTTACTTTATGCTTCTCTGCCTTAGGTTGTGACCAGGCTTTACTTTATGCTTCTCTGCCTTACGTTGTGACCAGGCTTTACTTTATGCTTCTCTGCCTTACGTTGTGACCAGGCTTTACTTTATGCTTCTCTGCCTTACGTTGTGACCAGGCTTTACTTTATGCTTCTCTGTCTTACGTTGTGACCAGGCTTTACTTTATGCTTCTCTGTCTTACGTTGTGACCAGGCTTTACTTTATGCTTCTCTGTCTTACGTTGTGACCAGGCTTTACTTTATGCTTCTCTGCCTTAGGTTGTGACCAGGCTTTACTTTATGCTTCTCTGTCTTACGTTGTGACCAGGCTTTACTTTATGCTTCTCTGCCTTACGTTGTAACCAGGCTTTACTTTATGCTTCTCTGCCTTAGGTTGTGACCAGGCTTTACTTTATGCTTCTCTGTCTTACGTTGTGACCAGGCTTTACTTTATGCTTCTCTGTCTTACGTTGTGACCAGGCTTTACTTTATGCTTCTCTGTCTTACGTTGTGACCAGGCTTTACTTCATGCTTCTCTGCCTTACGTTGTGACCAGGCTTTACTTTATGCTTCTCTGTCTTACGTTGTGACCAGGCTTTACTTTATGCTTCTCTGCCTTACGTTGTGACCAGGCTTTACTTTATGCTTCTCTGCCTTACGTTGTGACCAGGCTTTACTTTATGCTTATCTGTCTTACGTTGTGACCAGGCTTTACTTTATGCTTCTCTGCCTTACGTTGTGACCAGGCTTTACTTTATGCTTCTCTGCCTTACGTTGTGACCAGGCTTTACTTTATGCTTCTCTGCCTTACGTTGTGACCAGGCTTTACTTTATGCTTCTCTGCCTTAGGTTGTGACCAGGCTTTACTTTATGCTTCTCTGCCTTACGTTGTGACCAGGCTTTACTTTATGCTTCTCTGCCTTACGTTGTGACCAGGCTTTTCTTTTCGCAGATAAGTAAGCCTGGGACCGAGGCTAAGTGCTCCTGGGAAAGAGTGAGTCGCGCCTCTGATTGGCCTACCGAACGCCTCCATTTTGTTGCCTTCCCTTGAGATACAGACACCCCATAGAGCCGGAAGAGCTGGCCTTTATATGTCTATGGGGTTTCCCGACCCGAGTGGGCTCTAAAGGCAAAACGGGTGTGATGTACAGTAAACATCCCCCCCGCTGCTACCTGACGCTACACCATTACATGGCTGGCCTCCCCTCTCTCCTCCTCACGTCTGTGATGTCACTTCCTGTCTGACATCACTTCCTTTACCATAATGTCCCTTTTCTGCTCTCTTACAGGCGGCGTTGGAGTCCTCTGGCGGCCTCTACTGTCTGCAAGGATGCGCTGTAACTATCCGTAGTGCAACTGAATGACGCTTTGCTCAATGTTAACATGTTTGTCACCCTTAATAACCCATTCTGACCTGAGATCAGATTCATACGAGGTTTCCACTGGACACACACTGGTCTGATTAACCCATTCTGACCTGAGATCAGATTCTAAAAAATGTCAGTCGTTCTTCGATTTTTCAAAAATAGCAGACCTACAAGCTCGTATCGCGCCACTCGGTGGCGCGATATGAGCTTGTAGATCTTTATTAAATGACTTTAATTGCATGGAAATTGATATATACATACATACATACATAGTTTGCTAAATGCTCTGTTGACTCTAATATATATATATATATATATATATATATATATATATATATATATATATATATAATAATAATAATAATGCTCTGTTGACTCTCACAAACTTACAGTTACGTTTGACTGCTTGGCCAGTAATGAAAAGTGTATAATAAGCTATGGTTTTAACACCAGGAAACAAATTGCCGACAAGTAACATCTTTATCATTTTTTTCCCCAGGAAGTGGATCCCATGGAAGCGATTGCAGTAAGTTTAAATCAAATGATATTTTTTGGCTTCTTTGTATTGATATTGATATGTTTTGCCTTCTTTGCTAGCTCATACATGAGGCACCAACTTCACTTAATGCCACCCAGGGGTCAATATCCAAATACTGATTTGACCTGTTTTAATTACCACAGTACAACTGTACATTGTATTGAATAATATTGTATGTTTCTTATGTCCAATGTATTTTATATTTAACCCAATTCAAAAAATGTCTTCTACTGTACATCCTGACAGTTTTCTGAAAAAGCTATGTTTCTATGTCAGTCGTTCTTCGATGTTTCAAAAATAGCAGCTCTACAAGCTCGTAGCGCGCCACCGAGTGGCGCGCTACGAGCTTGTAGAGCTGCTATTTTTCATTAGCTAAACTTAAGCATACATAATGCTAACACCAAGTATACGTGGCATTTGAAATGACATACACTTCTGCTCTTGAGTCTACAGAGAACATGAGCGTGTCCATCACATTGTGTTACATACATGTAACACATGTTGTTCTGCTCTTCAGTTCTCAGAGAACATACATGTAACACATGTTGTTCTGCTCTTCAGTTCTCAGAGAACATACATGTAACACATGTTGTTCTGCTCTTCAGTTCTCAGAGAACATACATGTAACACATGTTGTTCTGCTCTTCAGTTCTCAGAGAACATACATGTAACACATGTTGTTCTGCTCTTCAGTTCTCAGAGAACATACATGTAACACATGTTGTTCTGCTCTTCAGTTCTCAGAGAACATACATGTTAAACATGTTGTTCTGCTCTTCAGTCTGCAGAGAACATACATGTTAAACATGTTGTTCTGCTCTTCAGTCTGCAGAGAACATACATGTTAAACATGTTGTTCTGCTCTTCAGTCTGCAGAGAACATACATGTTAAACATGTTGTTCTGCTCTTCAGTCCTCAGAGAACATACATGTTAAACATGTTCTGCTCTTCAGTCTGCAGAGAACATACATGTTAAACATGTTCTGCTCTTCAGTCTGTAGAGAACATACATGTTAAACATGTTGTTCTGCTCTTCAGTCCTCAGAGAACATACATGTTAAACATGTTCTGCTCTTCAGTCTGCAGAGAACATACATGTTAAACATGTTCTGCTCTTCAGTCTGCAGAGAACATGCATGTTAAACATGTTCTGCTCTTCAGTCTGCAGAGAACATACATGTTAAACATGTTCTGCTCTTCAGTCTGCAGAGAACATACATGTTAAACATGTTGTTCTGCTCTTCAGTCCTCAGAGAACATACATGTTAAACATGTTCTGCTCTTCAGTCTGTAGAGAACATACATGTTAAACATGTTCTGCTCTTCAGTCTGTAGAGAACATACATGTTAAACATGTTCTGCTCTTCAGTCTACAGAGAACATACATGTTAAACATGTTGTTCTGCTCTTCAGTCTGCAGAGAACATACATGTTAAACATGTTGTTCTGCTCTTCAGTCCTCAGAGAACATACATGTTAAACATGTTCTGCTCTTCAGTCTGTAGAGAACATACATGTTAAACATGTTGTTCTGCTCTTCAGTCTACAGAGAACATACATGTTAAACATGTTGTTCTGCTCTTCAGTCTACAGAGAACATACATGTTAAACATGTTGTTCTGCTCTTCAGTCTGTAGAGAACATACATGTTAAACATGTTGTTCTGCTCTTCAGTCTACAGAGAACATACATGTTAAACATGTTCTGCTCTTCAGTCTGCAGAGAACATACATGTTAAACATGTTGTTCTGCTCTTCAGTCTGTAGAGAACATACATGTTAAACATGTTCTGCTCTTCAGTCTGCAGAGAACATACATGTTAAACATGTTCTGCTCTTCAGTCTGCAGAGAACATACATGTTAAACATGTTGTTCTGCTCTTCAGTCCTCAGAGAACATACATGTTAAACATGTTCTGCTCTTCAGTCTGTAGAGAACATACATGTTAAACATGTTGTTCTGCTCTTCAGTCTACAGAGAACATACATGTTAAACATGTTCTGCTCTTCAGTCCTCAGAGAACATACATGTTAAACATGTTGTTCTGCTCTTCAGTCTGTAGAGAACATACATGTTAAACATGTTCTGCTCTTCAGTCTACAGAGAACATACATGTTAAACATGTTGTTCTGCTCTTCAGTCTGCAGAGAACATACATGTTAAACATGTTGTTCTGCTCTTCAGTCCTCAGAGAACATACATGTTAAACATGTTCTGCTCTTCAGTCTGCAGAGAACATACATGTTAAACATGTTGTTCTGCTCTTCAGTCCTCAGAGAACATACATGTTAAACATGTTCTGCTCTTCAGTCTACAGAGAACATACATGTTAAACATGTTCTGCTCTTCAGTCTGCAGAGAACATACATGTTAAACATGTTGTTCTGCTCTTCAGTCTGCAGAGAACATACATGTTAAACATGTTCTGCTCTTCAGTCTGTAGAGAACATACATGTTAAACATGTTCTGCTCTTCAGTCTGCAGAGAACATACATGTTAAACATGTTCTGCTCTTCAGTCTGCAGAGAACATACATGTTAAACATGTTGTTCTGCTCTTCAGTCCTCAGAGAACATACATGTTAAACATGTTGTTCTGCTCTTCAGTCCTCAGAGAACATACATGTTAAACATGTTCTGCTCTTCAGTCCTCAGAGAACATACATGTTAAACATGTTCTGCTCTTCAGTCTGCAGAGAACATACATGTTAAACATGTTGTTCTGCTCTTCAGTCTGCAGAGAACATACATGTTAAACATGTTCTGCTCTTCAGTCTGCAGAGAACATACATGTTAAACATGTTGTTCTGCTCTTCAGTCCTCAGAGAACATACATGTTAAACATGTTCTGCTCTTCAGTCTGTAGAGAACATACATGTTAAACATGTTCTGCTCTTCAGTCCTCAGAGAACATACATGTTAAACATGTTCTGCTCTTCAGTCTGCAGAGAACATACATGTTAAACATGTTGTTCTGCTCTTCAGTCTGTAGAGAACATACATGTTAAACATGTTCTGCTCTTCAGTCTGTAGAGAACATACATGTTAAACATGTTCTGCTCTTCAGTCTGCAGAGAACATACATGTTAAACATGTTGTTCTGCTCTTCAGTCCTCAGAGAACATACATGTTAAACATGTTGTTCTGCTCTTCAGTCCTCAGAGGACATACATGTTAAACATGTTCTGCTCTTCAGTCCTCAGAGAACATACATGTTAAACATGTTGTTCTGCTCTTCAGTCTGTAGAGAACATACATGTTAAACATGTTCTGCTCTTCAGTCTGCAGAGAACATACATGTTAAACATGTTGTTCTGCTCTTCAGTCTGTAGAGAACATACATGTCATGTTAAACATGTTGTTCTGCTCTTCAGTCTACAGAGAACATACATGTTAAACATGTTGTTCTGCTCTTCAGTCTGCTGAGAACATACATGTTAAACATGTTCTGCTCTTCAGTCCTCAGAGAACATACATGTTAAACATGTTGTTCTGCTCTTCAGTCTGTAGAGAACATACATGTTAAACATGTTGTTCTGCTCTTCAGTCCTCAGAGAACATACATGTTAAACATGTTGTTCTGCTCTTCAGTCTGCAGAGAACATACATGTTAAACATGTTGTTCTGCTCTTCAGTCTGCTGAGAACATACATGTTAAACATGTTGTTCTGCTCTTCAGTCTGCAGAGAACATACATGTTAAACATGTTGTTCTGCTCTTCAGTCTGCAGAGAACATACATGTTAAACATGTTGTTCTGCTCTTCAGTCTGTAGAGAACATACATGTTAAACATGTTGTTCTGCTCTTCAGTCTGTAGAGAACATACATGTTAAACATGTTGTTCTGCTCTTCAGTCTGTAGAGAACATACATGTTAAACATGTTCTGCTCTTCAGTCTGTAGAGAACATACATGTTAAACATGTTGTTCTGCTCTTCAGTCTGCAGAGAACATACATGTTAAACATGTTGTTCTGCTCTTCAGTCTGTAGAGAACATACATGTTAAACATGTTCTGCTCTTCAGTCTGTAGAGAACATACATGTTAAACATGTTCTGCTCTTCAGTCTGTAGAGAACATACATGTTAAACATGTTCTGCTCTTCAGTCCTCAGAGAACATACATGTTAAACATGTTGTTCTGCTCTTCAGTCTGCAGAGAACTTACATGTTAAACATGTTGTTCTGCTCTTCAGTCTGTAGAGAACATACATGTTAAACATGTTGTTCTGCTCTTCAGTCCTCAGAGAACATACATGTTAAACATGTTGTTCTGCTCTTCAGTCCTCAGAGAACATACATGTTAAACATGTTGTTCTGCTCTTCAGTCTGCAGAGAACATACATGTTAAACATGTTGTTCTGCTCTTCAGTCTGTAGAGAACATACATGTTAAACATGTTCTGCTCTTCAGTCCTCAGAGAACATACATGTTAAACATGTTGTTCTGCTCTTCACTGCAGAGAACATACATGTTAAACATGTTGTTCTGCTCTTCAGTCTGTAGAGAACATACATGTTAAACATGTTCTGCTCTTCAGTCTGTAGAGAACATACATGTTAAACATGTTGTTCTGCTCTTCAGTCTGCAGAGAACATACATGTTAAACATGTTCTGCTCTTCAGTCTGCAGAGAACATACATGTTAAACATGTTGTTCTGCTCTTCAGTCTGCAGAGAACATACATGTTAAACATGTTCTGCTCTTCAGTCTGCAGAGAACATACATGTTAAACATGTTCTGCTCTTCAGTCTGCTGAGAACATACATGTTAAACATGTTGTTCTGCTCTTCAGTCCTCAGAGAACATACATGTTAAACATGTTGTTCTGCTCTTCAGTCTGTAGAGAACATACATGTTAAACATGTTCTGCTCTTCAGTCTACAGAGAACATACATGTTAAACATGTTCTGCTCTTCAGTCCTCAGAGAACATACATGTTAAACATGTTGTTCTGCTCTTCAGTCTGCAGAGAACATACATGTTAAACATGTTCTGCTCTTCAGTCCTCAGAGAACATACATGTTAAACATGTTGTTCTGCTCTTCAGTCTGCAGAGAACATACATGTTAAACATGTTCTGCTCTTCAGTCTGCAGAGAACATACATGTTAAACATGTTCTGCTCTTCAGTCCTCAGAGAACATACATGTTAAACATGTTGTTCTGCTCTTCAGTCTGCAGAGAACATACATGTTAAACATGTTCTGCTCTTCAGTCTGTAGAGAACATACATGTTAAACATGTTCTGCTCTTCAGTCCTCAGAGAACATACATGTTAAACATGTTCTGCTCTTCAGTCTGTAGAGAACATACATGTTAAACATGTTCTGCTCTTCAGTCTGTAGAGAACATACATGTTAAACATGTTCTGCTCTTCAGTCTGCAGAGAACATACATGTTAAACATGTTCTGCTCTTCAGTCCTCAGAGAACATACATGTTAAACATGTTGTTCTGCTCTTCAGTCTGTAGAGAACATACATGTTAAACATGTTCTGCTCTTCAGTCTGCAGAGAACATACATGTTAAACATGTTGTTCTGCTCTTCAGTCTGTAGAGAACATACATGTCATGTTAAACATGTTGTTCTGCTCTTCAGTCTACAGAGAACATACATGTTAAACATGTTGTTCTGCTCTTCAGTCCGCAGAGAACATACATGTTAAACATGTTGTTCTGCTCTTCAGTCTGCTGAGAACATACATGTTAAACATGTTGTTCTGCTCTTCAGTCTGCAGAGAACATACATGTTAAACATGTTGTTCTGCTCTTCAGTCTGCAGAGAACATACATGTTAAACATGTTGTTCTGCTCTTCAGTCTGTAGAGAACATACATGTTAAACATGTTGTTCTGCTCTTCAGTCTGTAGAGAACATACATGTTAAACATGTTGTTCTGCTCTTCAGTCTGTAGAGAACATACATGTTAAACATGTTCTGCTCTTCAGTCTGTAGAGAACATACATGTTAAACATGTTGTTCTGCTCTTCAGTCTGCAGAGAACATACATGTTAAACATGTTGTTCTGCTCTTCAGTCTGTAGAGAACATACATGTTAAACATGTTGTTCTGCTCTTCAGTCTGTAGAGAACATACATGTTAAACATGTTGTTCTGCTCTTCAGTCTGTAGAGAACATACATGTTAAACATGTTGTTCTGCTCTTCAGTCCTCAGAGAACATACATGTTAAACATGTTGTTCTGCTCTTCAGTCCTCAGAGAACATACATGTTAAACATGTTGTTCTGCTCTTCAGTCTGCAGAGAACATACATGTTAAGCATGTTGTTCTGCTCTTCAGTCTGTAGAGAACATACATGTTAAACATGTTCTGCTCTTCAGTCTGCAGAGAACATACATGTTAAACATGTTCTGCTCTTCAGTCCTCAGAGAACATACATGTTAAACATGTTCTGCTCTTCAGTCTACAGAGAACATACATGTTAAACATGTTGTTCTGCTCTTCAGTCCTCAGAGAACATACATGTTAAACATGTTGTTCTGCTCTTCAGTCTGTAGAGAACATACATGTTAAACATGTTGTTCTGCTCTTCAGTCTGCAGAGAACATACATGTTAAACATGTTGTTCTGCTCTTCAGTCTGTAGAGAACATACATGTTAAACATGTTCTGCTCTTCAGTCTGCAGAGAACATACATGTTAAACATGTTCTGCTCTTCAGTCCTCAGAGAACATACATGTTAAACATGTTGTTCTGCTCTTCAGTCTGCAGAGAACATACATGTTAAACATGTTCTGCTCTTCAGTCCTCAGAGAACATACATGTTAAACATGTTGTTCTGCTCTTCAGTCTGTAGAGAACATACATGTTAAACATGTTCTGCTCTTCAGTCTGCAGAGAACATACATGTTAAACATGTTCTGCTCTTCAGTCCTCAGAGAACATACATGTTAAACATGTTGTTCTGCTCTTCAGTCTACAGAGAACATACATGTTAAACATGTTGTTCTGCTCTTCAGTCCTCAGAGAACATACATGTTAAACATGTTCTGCTCTTCAGTCTGTAGAGAACATACATGTTAAACATGTTCTGCTCTTCAGTCCTCAGAGAACATACATGTTAAACATGTTGTTCTGCTCTTCAGTCTGCAGAGAACATACATGTTAAACATGTTGTTCTGCTCTTCAGTCTACAGAGAACATACATGTTAAACATGTTGTTCTGCTCTTCAGTCTACAGAGAACATACATGTTAAACATGTTCTGCTCTTCAGTCTGTAGAGAACATACATGTTAAACATGTTCTGCTCTTCAGTCTACAGAGAACATACATGTTAAACATGTTCTGCTCTTCAGTCTGTAGAGAACATACATGTTAAACATGTTCTGCTCTTCAGTCTACAGAGAACATACATGTTAAACATGTTGTTCTGCTCTTCAGTCTGTAGAGAACATACATGTTAAACATGTTCTGCTCTTCAGTCTACAGAGAACATACATGTTAAACATGTTCTGCTCTTCAGTCTGCAGAGAACATACATGTTAAACATGTTGTTCTGCTCTTCAGTCCTCAGAGAACATACATGTTAAACATGTTGTTCTGCTCTTCAGTCTGTAGAGAACATACATGTTAAACATGTTCTGCTCTTCAGTCTGCAGAGAACATACATGTTAAACATGTTGTTCTGCTCTTCAGTCTACAGAGAACATACATGTTAAACATGTTCTGCTCTTCAGTCTGTAGAGAACATACATGTTAAACATGTTGTTCTGCTCTTCAGTCTGCAGAGAACATACATGTTAAACATGTTCTGCTCTTCAGTCTGTAGAGAACATAAATGTTAAACATGTTCTGCTCTTCAGTCCTCAGAGAACATACATGTTAAACATGTTCTGCTCTTCAGTCTGCAGAGAACATACATGTTAAACATGTTGTTCTGCTCTTCAGTCTACAGAGAACATACATGTTAAACATGTTCTGCTCTTCAGTCTACAGAGAACATACATGTTAAACATGTTGTTCTGCTCTTCAGTCTGTAGAGAACATACATGTTAAACATGTTCTGCTCTTCAGTCTACAGAGAACATACATGTTAAACATGTTCTGCTCTTCAGTCTGCAGAGAACATACATGTTAAACATGTTGTTCTGCTCTTCAGTCCTCAGAGAACATACATGTTAAACATGTTGTTCTGCTCTTCAGTCTGTAGAGAACATACATGTTAAACATGTTCTGCTCTTCAGTCTGCAGAGAACATACATGTTAAACATGTTGTTCTGCTCTTCAGTCTACAGAGAACATACATGTTAAACATGTTCTGCTCTTCAGTCTGTAGAGAACATACATGTTAAACATGTTGTTCTGCTCTTCAGTCTGCAGAGAACATACATGTTAAACATGTTCTGCTCTTCAGTCTGTAGAGAACATACATGTTAAACATGTTCTGCTCTTCAGTCCTCAGAGAACATACATGTTAAACATGTTCTGCTCTTCAGTCTGCAGAGAACATACATGTTAAACATGTTGTTCTGCTCTTCAGTCTACAGAGAACATACATGTTAAACATGTTCTGCTCTTCAGTCTGTAGAGAACATACATGTTAAACATGTTGTTCTGATCTTCAGTCCTCAGAGAACATACATGTTAAACATGTTCTGCTCTTCAGTCTACATAGAACATACATGTTAAACATGTTCTGCTCTTCAGTCTGCAGAGAACATACATGTTAAACATGTTGTTCTGCTCTTCAGTCTGCAGAGAACATACATGTTAAACATGTTGTTCTGCTCTTCAGTCTGTAGAGAACATACATGTTAAACATGTTGTTCTGCTCTTCAGTCTGCAGAGAACATACATGTTAAACATGTTCTGCTCTTCAGTCTGTAGAGAACATACATGTTAAACATGTTGTTCTGCTCTTCAGTCTGCAGAGAACATACATGTTAAACATGTTGTTCTGCTCTTCAGTCTACAGAGAACATACATGTTAAACATGTTGTTCTGCTCTTCAGTCCTCAGAGAACATACATGTTAAACATGTTGTTCTGCTCTTCAGTCTGCAGAGAACATACATGTTAAACATGTTGTTCTGCTCTTCAGTCTACAGAGAACATACATGTTAAACATGTTGTTCTGCTCTTCAGTCTGTAGAGAACATACATGTTAAACATGTTCTGCTCTTCAGTCTGCAGAGAACATACATGTTAAACATGTTGTTCTGCTCTTCAGTCTGTAGAGAACATACATGTTAAACATGTTCTGCTCTTCAGTCTGTAGAGAACATACATGTTAAACATGTTCTGCTCTTCAGTCTGTAGAGAACATACATGTTAAACATGTTGTTCTGCTCTTCAGTCTGTAGAGAACATACATGTTAAACATGTTCTGCTCTTCAGTCTGTAGAGAACATACATGTTAAACATGTTGTTCTGCTCTTCAGTCTGTAGAGAACATACATGTTAAACATGTTGTTCTGCTCTTCAGTCCTCAGAGAACATACATGTTAAACATGTTGTTCTGCTCTTCAGTCCTCAGAGAACATACATGTTAAACATGTTCTGCTCTTCAGTCTACAGAGAACATACATGTTAAACATGTTGTTCTGCTCTTCAGTCTGTAGAGAACATACATGTTAAACATGTTCTGCTCTTCAGTCCTCAGAGAACATACATGTTAAACATGTTCTGCTCTTCAGTCTACAGAGAACATACATGTTAAACATGTTGTTCTGCTCTTCAGTCTGCAGAGAACATACATGTTAAACATGTTGTTCTGCTCTTCAGTCTGTAGAGAACATACATGTTAAACATGTTCTGCTCTTCAGTCTGCAGAGAACATACATGTTAAACATGTTGTTCTGCTCTTCAGTCTGTAGAGAACATACATGTTAAACATGTTGTTCTGCTCTTCAGTCTGCAGAGAACATACATGTTAAACATGTTGTTCTGCTCTTCAGTCTGTAGAGAACATACATGTTAAACATGTTCTGCTCTTCAGTCTGCAGAGAACATACATGTTAAACATGTTGTTCTGCTCTTCAGTCTGCAGAGAACATACATGTTAAACATGTTCTGCTCTTCAGTCTACAGAGAACATACATGTTAAACATGTTCTGCTCTTCAGTCTGTAGAGAACATACATGTTAAACATGTTCTGCTCTTCAGTCTGCAGAGAACATACATGTTAAACATGTTCTGCTCTTCAGTCTGCAGAGAACATACATGTTAAACATGTTGTTCTGCTCTTCAGTCTGCAGAGAACATACATGTTAAACATGTTCTGCTCTTCAGTCTACAGAGAACATACATGTTAAACATGTTGTTCTGCTCTTCAGTCTGCAGAGAACATACATGTTAAACATGTTCTGCTCTTCAGTCTGCAGAGAACATACATGTTAAACATGTTGTTCTGCTCTTCAGTCTGTAGAGAACATACATGTTAAACATGTTCTGCTCTTCAGTCTACAGAGAACATACATGTTAAACATGTTGTTCTGCTCTTCAGTCTGTAGAGAACATACATGTTAAACATGTTCTGCTCTTCAGTCTGCAGAGAACATACATGTTAAACATGTTCTGCTCTTCAGTCTGCAGAGAACATACATGTTAAACATGTTGTTCTGCTCTTCAGTCTACAGAGAACATACATGTTAAACATGTTCTGCTCTTCAGTCTGCAGAGAACATGAGCGTCTCCATCACGTTCTTCAGGCTGTTCCGCGTCATGAGGCTCGTCAAGCTGCTCAACCGCTCCGAGGGCATCAAGAACCTGCTGTGGACCTTCGTCAAGTCCTTCCAGGTCATAGGTCACTGCCTGTCAGGTCATAGGTCACTGCCTGTCTAGCTCAGTGGTTCTCAAGCTGTGGGTCGACGGGGCTCCCAGGACAGGGGTCCCCACATTGTTATTGTATTAATTAATTATTGTATTAATTAATTATTGTATTAATTATTGTATGAATCCCCTGATGACAGTGAAGTGACATTTTAAGGACCTTTAATACAAAAGAAAAAGACCATTACTGTATGAAAAGTACCGTATATATTTCCAAATAGTAGCCCTGCCTCAAATTAGCCCTTTGCTAAATCCCACCCCAAAAAGCCAATGCCAATTCAAATAGTTTAGCAACTGTTGCTATGCAGGTCAAGCTTTCGCAAACCTCATAGCTGTCCATGTTATTTTGCATGGCTGTGTTGTTGAACATACACACGGCTTAACGTCAAGAAAGTTACACGGCTGACCCACCCACGTGAGAGTGCATGCCTTTAATCCGACGGAGCATTGGTCCGAACGACAACCTACCTCCTCCCTCACCCTAACCCTAACCTCCCCCGGGGCAGACACCTAACCGCAACCCTCTCCCGACCCGCAGCGCACCTCGGAGCATTGCTCCTTCGGAGCAATGCTCTGTCGGATGATAGTACGCCTCCCCCCACGTGCAATAATACTAATGACAGTATAGTCTTACCGTGCAACATGAAAACTCTTGTCGCGTGGTCGTTAAAAGTTGATTTCTTCCCCGGTCATTTCCTCGTATTTCTAGTTTATTTAAATAACGTCATGCAAATGCGTCCAGTGCATAGCCTGCTGCAGGCCTGGTGGTTGACCAAATGCGTCCAGTGCATAGCCTGCTGCAGGCCTGGTGGTTGACCAGATTTAGAAGACAATTTGATGCTCTTGCATCAAATTGTCGCAAGAGCACTGAAATGATCGATTATTTATACTAGTCCTTACCCGTTGTGAGATACCCCCCCCCCTTGTGGCCGTGGGGGGTACTGCGCCCGGGTGCGTTTGTAATTTACTAATAAATTCATTAATGATCATTAATGTGTCAAATTGAAAAAAGGGGCTTCGTTACGCCCTCCATATTCATATGGTCAATGCCTGTGTGAAACGTGGGAGTGATTGGTGCAGGCAGTCACAGTGACACACACACACACACACACACACACTCAGACATTGTTATAATTATAGTATGATGATGATCATTTAACGTGCATCTCGATGGGGAGGACAGCTTGCCCTGTCTCCTCGCTGCTAGGACAGGTTGGGGGAGGGACTTAGCGAAGGGCCACCCGGTTCCTTTTTAAACGCCCGACGTCTGACACCATTTTGCGTATTAAACGCCCGGGCTGCTATTTGGAAATATACGGTATACTTTTGATACAGTAATAATGGCCTTTTCCTTTTACTGCTGATGTCCGTTTTTGTTGTTGTGTCTTCAGGCTCTTCCATACGTAGCTCTGCTCATCCTGATGCTCTTCTTCATCTACGCTGTGGTTGGCATGCAGGTACTGTACACACACACACACACACACACACACACACACACACACACACACACACACACACACACACACACACACACACACACACACACACATTTAATCCATTCAGGCCTGACGTAAAAAATAAAAATAAAACGTCTTCTAAATAATGACAATTTTCAGAAAGATTTGAGGCACATTTTAACGATTTTTCAAAAATAGCAGACCTACAAGTTCGTAGCGTGCCACTCGGTGGCACGCTATGAGCTTGTAGATCTGCTATTTTTCAATAGCTAAATTATAACATAATGTTTAAAACACCAAAAGGGGTTCCCGCGCAAAATGGTTTAACATCTTTATTTGTATTCACATTTTACAAGACATTTCTTGAACACAAACAATAGTGGATGTGCAAACTTGAGAAAACTCTACAACAAGTGCTTCAGATACAGATCACGGGTACAGAAAGCATCGCCTTCTCCATATATGGAGACTGCCAATTATTGCAGACACTGAACAGAATTGTGCCGATGCCTGATCAGCTCTCGGCTTATTGGGCATGCCTGCAATCTGCAGGCCCCTCACCACTGATTTATGGACATTACCGAGGCTTCCAAATATGAACACAAGTAGTTTACATCTGTAGCCAAGCTGTATAATAGCATCCTTAAGACGCTGGTACTTAAGCACCTTGGTAAGGATCAAATGTACATGATGCCACTTCCAAAATGGTCACTTCTCTACTGTCCTCATCAACAACAACAATATCTGGTGTATTAGCTGTGACATCTGAAAAAGCATCATTTTCATTATTGTGCATGAACATGGCAGTTGAGACACGTGAGTGCTTATACATTTTGGCAGATGATGAAACATATTTCTTATGTCCTTAGCTAATAGGTCAACAATTCTCGCACTAATACAAATTGGTTTCAACTTTTTATTTAAAGGTATATTCAGTGATTTCACTTAATTCAAATATCACTTATTTTTTTGTTTTGTTGTGATAATCCTCCCTACTATAGAGTGTGCTGACCATATAAGGAGTTTCTCCCTGTCCCCAGTTAACCCCTGGGGGTCAAAAAACCTTAGGTTTCGTTTTTGACTCTCTATCCTGATTGGACGAAAGGCTGGGTCCCACAGCCAAAAACGAAACCTAAGGTTTTTTGAGTGAAATCACTGAATATACCTTTAATGAATCAGTGCCTTTTGAACACTCCTTACCTTCTGTGTGGGTTTAACAAATATTAAACCAATGCCAAAGTATTAAAAAGTGCTTCTGATGAAACCTCCTAACTGAACTATCTGACAATGTATACCATAGCGACTTTGATGAGGCAGTATTGTGTTGTGCTAATCTAATAGAAAAGTCCTGGTAGAACCTACGTGAACATAATGTATATGTTCTCCTGCAGATCTTTGGTAAAATAGCTCTGGTAGATGGGACCTACATCAACAGGAACAACAACTTCCAGACATTCCCACAAGCTGTGCTGCTGCTGTTCAGGTGACAACAATGACTCACACTATTTCACAAAGGTTCTCCTTTATTCACTTCATCCTTCATTAGAAGCCATTTCCGCCTTTCTGCAAATGTATTACTTTATTTATTTATTTTTTTGGGGTGTGTGTGTGGGGGGGGGGGGGGGGGGGTGTTGTTGTTGTTTTCGTTTTTTGTTCGTGGTCAGGAGCTTTAAGCCAAATTCCAATACCCGAGATCTCGGCCACTCGATCACTCACACTCGCTCACTCACACTCGCTCACTCACACTCGCTCACTCCAGCATGGTGGTGTTAAGGCTCATACATAGTCTGGATTTCCGGTGGTTAGGTGACCACCGAACTACAACATGACGTCACTGAGCCGCGGTGAAGAGCAAACCACCGCCACCGCTCCAGCCCTTCTCTCTGTTTTTACTCACCACCGCTCAACGTTATTTCAGCTCCGGTGGTCAGCTCACCACCGGAGCGGTGGTCACCCCACCACCGAAAATCCAGACTATGAATAGGCCTTCAGGGTGAAATGGGTGACCTGCTGAAATATGTGGACAATCACATAATGTCAGTGTCCGAATGTAAACCGTTGCAATTTGTTTATTAGCAGAGTTCAACCTAGCATGTAAGTTGTGTGAAGTCCACAAGATGGTCACATATTTCGGCAGGTCACCCATTTGACCTTAGCACCGCCATGCTGGAGTGACCGAGATCACGGGTATTGGAATTTGGCTTTATTATTGTTCTATAAGTTCCTGGGCAGGTCACGTGTTTATGATTGATCTAGTAGTTATTTAAGTGTTTGGTATTGTTATTGTTATTGTTTTATTGTCCTGGACTGATGGCTTCCTCTGGTCAACAGGTGTGCAACGGGAGAGGCGTGGCATGAGGTGATGCTGGCTTGTTGTTACGGGAAGAGATGTGACCCCAAGTCAGACCACCTGCCGGGGGAGGAGTTCACCTGCGGAGCCAACTTCGCCGTCATCTACTTCATGAGCTTCTACATGCTCTGTGCTTTCCTGGTACGCACACACACACACACACACACACACACACACACACACACACACACACACACACACACACACACACACACACACACATTTTAACCCATTCTGACCTGAGATCAGATTCTATAAACGTCTTCTACATCCTGACAGTTTTCTATGTTTCTACGTCAGTCGTTCTTCGATTAAAAAAAATAGCAGACCTACAAGCTCGTATGAGCTTGTAGATCTGCTATTTTTCAATAGCTAAAGCACGACATGATGCTGACACCAAAATGGGTTCCCGTTCAGAATGGGTTAAGAATTTATTTATGTCCACACAAAGGAAAACAAAGGACACAAACATTATGGGTGCAGTTGTGTTACAATCACAAGCCTATAAAAACACATGTCTTGGAATTGTGATACAGCAAGAATGTCACTCAGCAGTATGAGTGGGATATAGATAAAGATATGTTTCAGTGTCGGCCATAGAGAGCCAGTTATCCCCTGGCATTGGTACATATCTTCATTACATCACCATAGAGACAGTTATCCCCTGGCATTGGTACACATCTTCATTACGTCACCATAGAGACAGTTATCCCCTGGCATTGGTACACATCTTCATTACGTCACCATAGAGACAGTTATACACTGGCATTGGTACATATCTTCATTACATCACCATAGAGACAGTTATCCCCTGGCATTGGTACACATCTTCATTACGTCACCATAGAGACAGTTATCCCCTGGCATTGGTACACATCTTCATTACGTCACCATAGAGACAGTTATCCCCTGGCATTGGTACACATCTTCATTACGTCACCATAGAGACAGTTATCCCCTGGCATTGATACACATCTTCATTACGTCACCATAGAGACAGTTATCCCCTGGCATTGGTACACATCTTCATTACGTCACCATAGAGACAGTTATCCCCTGGCATTGGTACACATCTTCATTACGTCACCATAGAGACAGTTATCCCCTGGCATTGATACACATCTTCATTACGTCACCATAGAGACAGTTATACCCTGGCATTGGTACATATCTTCATTACGTCACCATAGAGACAGTTATCCCCTGGCATTGGTACATATCTTCATATATACGTCACCATAGAGACAGTTATCCCCTGGTATTGGTACATATCTTCATTACGTCACCATAGAGACAGTTATCCCCTGGCATTGGTACATATCTTCATTACATCACCATAGAGACAGTTATCCCCTGGCATTGGTACACATCTTCATTACGTCACCATAGAGACAGTTATCCCCTGGCATTGATACACATCTTCATTACGTCACCATAGAGACAGTTATACCCTGGCATTGGTACATATTACGTCACCATAGAGACAGTTATCCCCTGGCATTGGTACACATCTTCATTACGTCACCATAGAGACAGTTATACCCTGGCATTGGTACACATCTTCATTACGTCACCATAGAGACAGTTATCCCCTGGCATTGGTACATATCTGCATTACGTCACCATAGAGACAGTTATACCCTGGCATTGGTACATATCTTCATTACATCACCATAGAGACAGTTATACCCTGGCATTGGTACACATCTTCATTACGTCACCATAGAGACAGTTATACACTGGCATTGGTACATATCTGCATTACGTCACCATAGAGACAGTTATCCCCTGGCATTGGTACATATCTTCATTACGTCACCATAGAGACAGTTATACCCTGGCATTGGTACATATCTTCATTACGTCACCATAGAGACAGTTATCCCCTGGCATTGGTACATATCTTCATTACGTCACCATAGAGACAGTTATACCCTGGCATTGGTACATATCTTCATTACGTCACCATAGAGACAGTTATCCCCTGGCATTGGTACATATCTGCATTACGTCACCATAGAGACAGTTATCCCCTGGCATTGGTACACATCTTCATTACGTCACCATAGAGACAGTTATCCCCTGGCATTGGTACATATCTTCATTACGTCACCATAGAGACAGTTATACCCTGGCATTGGTACATATCTTCATTACGTCACCATAGAGACAGTTATACCCTGGCATTGGTACATATCTTCATTACGTCACCATAGAGACAGTTATACCCTGGCATTGGTACATATCTTCATTACGTCACCATAGAGACAGTTATACCCTGGCATTGGTACATATCTTCATTACGTCACCATAGAGACAGTTATCCCCTGGCATTGGTACACATCTTCATTACGTCACCATAGAGACAGTTATACCCTGGCATTGGTACACATCTTCATTACGTCACCATAGAGACAGTTATACCCTGGCATTGGTACATATCTTCATTACGTCACCATAGAGACAGTTATACCCTGGCATTGGTACACATCTTCATTACGTCACCATAGAGACAGTTATCCCCTGGCATTGGTACATATCTTCATTACGTCACCATAGAGACAGTTATACCCTGGCATTGGTACACATCTTCATTACGTCACCATAGAGACAGTTATACCCTGGCATTGGTACACATCTTCATTACGTCACCATAGAGACAGTTATACCCTGGCATTGGTACACATCTTCATTACATCACCATAGAGACAGTTATCCCCTGGCATTGGTACATATCTTCATTACGTCACCATAGAGACAGTTATACCCTGGCATTGGTACACATCTTCATTACGTCACCATAGAGACAGTTATCCCCTGGCATTGGTACATATCTTCATTACATCACCATAGAGACAGTTATACCCTGGCATTGGTACACATCTTCATTACGTCACCATAGAGACAGTTATCCCCTGGCATTGGTACATATCTTCATTACGTCACCATAGAGACAGTTATACCCTGGCATTGGTACACATCTTCATTACGTCACCATAGAGACAGTTATACACTGGCATTGGTACATATCTTCATTACGTCACCATAGAGACAGTTATACCCTGGCATTGGTACATATCTTCATTACGTCACCATAGAGCCAGTTATACCCTGGCATTGGTACACATCTTCATTACGTCACCATAGAGACAGTTATCCCCTGGCATTGGTACATATCTTCATTACGTCACCATAGAGACAGTTATACCCTGGCATTGGTACATATCTTCATTACGTCACCATAGAGACAGTTATCCCCTGGCATTGGTACACATCTTCATTACGTCACCATAGAGACAGTTATACCCTGGCATTGGTACATATCTTCATTACGTCACCATAGAGACAGTTATCCCCTGGCATTGGTACATATCTTCATTACGTCACCATAGAGACAGTTATCCCCTGGCATTGGTACATATCTTCATTACGTCACCATAGAGCCAGTTATACCCTGGCATTGGTACATATCTTCATTACGTCATAGAGACAGTTATCCCCTGGCATTGGTACATATCTTCATTACGTCACCATAGAGACAGTTATACCCTGGCATTGGTACATATCTTCATTACGTCACCATAGAGACAGTTATACCCTGGCATTGGTACATATCATCATTACGTCACCATAGAGACAGTTATACCCTGGCATTGGTACATATGTTCATTACGTCACCATAGAGACAGTTATACCCTGGCATTGGTACATATCTTCATTACGTCACCATAGAGACAGTTATACCCTGGCATTGGTACATATCTTCATTACGTCACCATAGAGACAGTTATACCCTGGCATTGGTACATATCTTCATTACGTCATAGAGACAGTTATACCCTGGCATTGGTACATATCTTCATTACGTCACCATAGAGACAGTTATCCCCTGGCATTGGTACATATCTTCATATATACGTCACCATAGAGACAGTTATACCCTGGCATTGGTACATATCTTCATTACGTCACCATAGAGACAGTTATCCCCTGGCATTGGTACATATCTTCATTACGTCACCATAGAGACAGTTATCCCCTGGCATTGGTACACATCTTCATTACGTCACTCTCAAATCAATGCAGCCACGGCATGTGCATCGGAGAACTGGACAAACAACGTGACTTGCGCGCTCTGCTTGCGCAAGTAAAAACAAACATTAAACCTCAGAAATATGATGACGATGATACATATTGTTATATACACATACACACATTATGTATTTCAATTGAGATATTTGGGGTCCTTGGCATGAGCAAGTTTGGGCACTCCTTAACTAAAGTTTACTGTGGAGAGCCCAGCATGAATGTGTCCTTACAAACAAATCACCGTTCGTCTGTCTTTTATTGATTTATTTACTTTTATTAACTTAACAATCAGATCATCAACCTGTTTGTGGCTGTCATCATGGACAACTTTGACTACCTGACGCGTGATTGGTCCATCCTGGGGCCCCAGCACCTGGACGAGTTCAAGAAGATCTGGGCCGAGTACGACCCCGAAGCTACGTGAGTCGCCGCGCCGCGCGCGTCATGCTAGCGCTGAGGAGAACCTGGTGATCTTGTTTTAGGGCAGTGGTTTTCAACCTGTTTCCTTTCAATTAAGGCCCATTATTTATTCGGACCAGCATTTGATGACATTTAGCCTCTCAGACGGCAAACTAAAGAATGTTTTGTTGTCGTTGGATAGGATTTTATTTGTCTACAATTCCATGCTTTTGGGCAAACGTTTCTCAAAATAGCAATTATTCTGCATTCTAGAATAATGTAACTCTTGAGAGTGTAAAATGAAACCAAATGGAATTAACTAATAACTGTAATATAAATGTAACTGGTTTGTGGTTAAGCAAATATGGACGAATAAAGGTTTTTTTCTCTTCCCCGTCCCACACAGGGGGCGTATTAAGCATCTGGATGTGGTGACACTCCTGCGCAGAATCCCTCCTCCGTTGGGTTTTGGTAAATTCTGCCCACATCGCATCGCCTGCCGGGTGAGCTAGAAAATCCTAACATTTTTCTGAAAAACCCATGTTTCTATGTCAGTGGTGCTCACAGGGTTAAACCCATGTTTCTATGTCAGTGGTGCTCACAGGGTTAAACCCATGTTTCTATGTCAGTGGTGCTCACAGGGTTAAACCCATGTTTCTATGTCAGTGGTGCTCACAGGGTTAAACCCATGTTTCTGTGTCAGTGGTGCTCACAGGGTTAAACCCATGTTTCTATGTCAGTGGTGCTCACAGGGTTAAACCCATGTTTCTATGTCAGTGGTGCTCACAGGGTTAAACCCATGTTTCTATGTCAGTGGTGCTCACAGGGTTAAACCCATGTTTCTGTGTCAGTGGTGCTCACAGGGTTAAACCCATGTTTCTGTGTCAGTGGTGCTCACAGGGTTAAACCCATGTTTCTATGTCAGTGGTGCTCACAGGGTTAAACCCATGTTTCTGTGTCAGTGGTGCTCACAGGGTTAAACCCATGTTTCTGTGTCAGTGGTGCTCACAGGGTTAAACCCATGTTTCTATGTCAGTGGTGCTCACAGGGTTAAACCCATGTTTCTATGTCAGTGGTGCTCACAGGGTTAAACCCATGTTTCTATGTCAGTGGTGCTCACAGGGTTAAACCCATGTTTCTGTGTCAGTGGTGCTCACAGGGTTAAACCCATGTTTCTATGTCAGTGGTGCTCACAGGGTTAAACCCATGTTTCTATGTCAGTGGTGCTCACAGGGTTAAACCCATGTTTCTATGTCAGTGGTGCTCACAGGGTTAAACCCATGTTTCTGTGTCAGTGGTGCTCACAGGGTTAAACCCATGTTTCTATGTCAGTGGTGCTCACAGGGTTAAACCCATGTTTCTGTGTCAGTGGTGCTCACAGGGTTAAACCCATGTTTCTATGTCAGTGGTGCTCACAGGGTTAAACCCATGTTTCTGTGTCAGTGGTGCTCACAGGGTTAAACCCATGTTTCTATGTCAGTGGTGCTCACAGGGTTAAACCCATGTTTCTGTGTCAGTGGTGCTCACAGGGTTAAACCCATGTTTCTATGTCAGTGGTTCTCACAGGGTTAAACCCATGTTTCTATGTCAGTGGTGCTCACAGGGTTAAACCCATGTTTCTATGTCAGTGGTGCTCACAGGGTTAAACCCATGTTTCTGTGTCAGTGGTGCTCACAGGGTTAAACCCATGTTTCTATGTCAGTGGTGCTCACAGGGTTAAACCCATGTTTCTGTGTCAGTGGTGCTCACAGGGTTAAACCCATGTTTCTATGTCAGTGGTGCTCAACCTTTTTCATATCAAGGACCCCCAGAAATATCTCTATTGGGCGACGGACCCCCATCTCAAAAAATGTAGTTTCAGGGACCTCCCCCAGAAGCCAATATTTTAGTTAAAAAAGTTCGCTCTGAAATATGTATCCAAAGATTTGCGCCACATTTTCACGACTTTTCAAAAACGGCAGACCTACAAGCTCGTAGCGCGCCACTCGGTGGCGCGCTACGAGCTTGTAGATCTGCTATTTCTCAATAGCTAAATTATAACATAATGTTTAAAACACCAAAAGGGGTTCCCGCTCAGAATGGGTTAAAGCAGTGCATGGTTCCCAATCCATTTCATGTCGAGGACCCCTAAAATGACACTGATCAGCCCACGGACCCCTATTTGATTGTGCCCTCATGTGCGTGCGCGCGTGCGTGCGTGCGTGCGTGTGTGTGTGCGTGCGTGTTACACAGAGGTTGGTGTCTATGAACATGCCACTCAACAGTGATGGAACTGTCACCTTCAATGCCACCCTGTTCGCTCTGGTCAGGACGGCTCTGAAGATCAAAACTGAAGGTGTGTGGAATTATTATTATTTTTTTTTTTCGTTTTACTTTCAGGATATTTAGTTTGACTTTTTTCAGGTATTCTGAGGAAAGTCTTGATTTATAGAAGCTTGATTTATTTTCGGATGAAAGCATGACATGCCATTATGATGGTGAAAAAACCAAGATGATTTTACATCTACGACTGTAGTTTGAGTTAGAATAGTGGTTCATAAAACTGCCTCCCCCTGGCCAGCCGGGGCGCCTGATGGAGGGGAAAGGAACTGGTCTCTATACTGCCTCCCCCTGGCCAGCCGGGGCGCCTGATGGAGGGGAAAGGAACTGGTCTCTATACTGCCTCCCCCTGGCCAGCCGGGGCGCCTGATGGAGGGGAAAGGAACTGGTCTCTATACTGCCTCCCCCTGGCCAGCCGGGGCGCCTGATGGAGGGGAAAGGAACTGGTTGGAATAACGTGTTCCTTCCACGCGCTACGTCCAACCAGGGAAACTCCCCCCTGTCAGGTGTAAAGGAGCAACTTGGACACTCAGGCATGAAGGAAGCATGAGTTCAAGTCCGTTGCTCTCCCCTTGTCCCCCATATATGGGGACTAGGTTGGTCTCCCCTTGTCCCCCATATATGGGGACTAGGTTGGTCTCCCCTTGTCCCCCATATATGGGGACTAGGTTGCTCTCCCCTTGTCCCCCATATATGGGGACTAGGTTGGTCTCCCCTTGTCCCCCATATATGGGGACTAGGTTGGTCTCCCCTTGTCCCCCATATATGGGGACTAGGTTGGTCTCCCCTTGTCCCCCATATATGGGGACTAGGTTGGTCTCCCCTTGTCCCCCATATATGGGGACTAGGTTGGTCTCCCCTAGTCCCCATATATGGGGACTAGGTTGCTCTCCCCTTGTCCCCCATATATGGGGACTAGGTTGGTCTCCCCTAGTCCCCATATATGGGGACTAGGTTGGTCTCCCCTTGTCCCCCATATATGGGGACTAGGTTGGTCTCCCCTTGTCCCCCATATATGGGGACTAGGTTGGTCTCCCCTTGTCCCCCATATATGGGGACTAGGTTGGTCTCCCCTTGTCCCCCATATATGGGGACTAGGTTGGTCTCCCCTTGTCCCCCATATATGGGGACTAGGTTGGTCTCCCCTAGTCCCCATATATGGGGACTAGGTTGCTCTCCCCTTGTCCCCCATATATGGGGACTAGGTTGGTCTCCCCTAGTCCCCATATATGGGGACTAGGTTGGTCTCCCCTTGTCCCCCATATATGGGGACTAGGTTGGTCTCCCCTTGTCCCCCATATATGGGGACTAGGTTGGTCTCCCCTTGTCCCCCATATATGGGGACTAGGTTGGTCTCCCCTTGTCCCCCATATATGGGGACTAGGTTGGTGGAGGGTGTGTAGAGCCCAGGATCACATTAGATGATTGACACAGGGGTGAAAAATGGGTTACAAAATCGTGGGATAAAAATAATAATAATAATATATATAAAAACATAATAATAATAGTGGTTCATAATATCGCTCATGTCTGACTAGATCCACCCTCTCTTTTGGGTCAGGCAATTTTGAACAGGCCAATGAGGAGCTGCGGGCCATCATCAAGAAGATCTGGAAACGAACCAGCATGAAGCTATTGGACCAGGTCATTCCACCAATAGGAGGTGAGCTTTGGACCAGGTCATTCCACCAATAGGAGGTGAGCTTTATTAAGCTTAATTCACTTCATGTAAAATGCATCTCAAAGGAGTAGTTTCCCCAAGAATTACTTATTTTCAATCAATTACACACCCCACATGGAGCCTTGAATTCATGGAGATTCGGAAAAATAGTCGACCTACAAGCTCACATGTCTTTGTGCGTGCGTGCGTGCGTGCGTGTTCAGACGATGAGGTCACGGTGGGGAAGTTCTACGCGACCTTCCTGATCCAGGACTACTTCAGGAAGATGAAGAAGAGACAGGAGGAATACTACGGCTGCAGACCGACCAAGAAGAACGCTACCAACGAGATCCAGGTTCTTTCTGTCTGTCTGTCTGTCTGTCTGTCTGTCTGTCTGTCTGTCTGTCTGTCTGTCTGTCTGTCTGTCTGTCTGTCTGTCTGTCTGTCTGTCTGTCTGTCCGTCCGTCCGTCCGTCCGTCCGTCCGTCCGTCCGTCCGTCCGTCCGTCCGTCCGTCCGTCCGTCCGTCCGTCCGTCCGTCCGTCCGTCCGTCCGTCCGTCCGTCCGTCCGTCCGTCCGTCCGTCCGTCCGTCCGTCCGTCCGTCCGTCCGTCCGTCCATCCGTCTGCCTGTCAGTCTGTCAGTCTGTCAGTCATTCATTCATGGTATCTCTCTATCATCTCTCTATCAGGCTGGTGGAACATAGAACATGTCATTCATTCATTAATTCATGGTGTCTCTCTATCAGTCATTCATGGTGTCTCTCTACCATCTCTCTATCAGTCATTCATGGTGTCTCTCTATCATCTCTCTATCAGTCATTCATGGTGTCTCTCTATCATCTCTCTATCAGTCATTCATGGTGTCTCTCTATCATCTCTCTATCAGTCATTCATGGTGTCTCTCTATCATCTCTCTATCAGTCATTCATGGTGTCTCTCTATCATCTCTCTATCAGTCATTCATGGTGTCTCTCTATCATCTCTCTATCAGTCATTCATGGTGTCTCTCTACCATCTCTCTATCAGTCATTCATGGTGTCTCTCTATCATCTCTCTATCAGTCATTCATGGTGTCTCTCTATCATCTCTCTATCAGTCATTCATGGTGTCTCTCTACCATCTCTCTATCAGTCATTCATGGTGTCTCTCTACCATCTCTCTATCAGTCATTCATGGTGTCTCTCTACCATCTCTCTATCAGTCATTCATGGTGTCTCTCTATCATCTCTCTATCAGTCATTCATGGTGTCTCTCTATCATCTCTCTATCAGTCATTCATGGTGTCTCTCTATCAGTCATTCATGGTGTCTCTCTATCATCTCTCTATCAGTCATTCATGGTGTCTCTCTATCATCTCTCTATCAGTCATTCATGGTGTCTCTCTACCATCTCTCTATCAGTCATTCATGGTGTCTCTCTACCATCTCTCTATCAGTCATTCATGGTGTCTCTCTACCATCTCTCTATCAGTCATTCATGGTGTCTCTCTACCATCTCTCTATCAGTCATTCATGGTGTCTCTCTATCATCTCTCTATCAGTCATTCATGGTGTCTCTCTACCATCTCTCTATCAGTCATTCATGGTGTCTCTCTACCATCTCTCTATCAGTCATTCATGGTGTCTCTCTACCATCTCTCTATCAGTCATTCATGGTGTCTCTCTACCATCTCTCTATCAGTCATTCATGGTGTCTCTCTACCATCTCTCTATCAGTCATTCATGGTGTCTCTCTACCATCCATCCATTCATTCATGGTGTCTCTCTACCAGGCCGGTCTGAGGAACATCGAAGAGGAGGCCGTGGACATGCTTCACAGAGCCATCTCAGGAGACCTGATGAATGACGAGGAGATGGACCGAGGCCTGGACGAGGCCAACGAGGACGCCATCTACAGGGTGAGGAGAGAACCACACGCACACCATCATTTATGGAACCAGGATCCCACTGATCTACTTTTCTTTTCCTCCAAGGGTATATGAAGTAGTAAGAAAGAGCTTCTTCCAGCTTAGGAGGCTATCTTAGGTTAAGTCCTGTCTAGCCCGCTCTGTGTTTGAGACTGTAATTCATGCTTTCATGACTTCCCTCCTTGACTACTGTAATGCCCTGTATATTGGAGTAAACCAGGTTTCCATATCTCGATTACAGCTAGTCCAGAATGCAGCTGCTAGGTTACTTACAGGCACACGTAAGCGAGACCACATCAGCCCTGTACTAGCCTCCCTCCACTGGCTTCCTGTGCGATACAGGATTGACTTCAAAGTATTGCTCTTTGTCTTTAAGTGTCTAAATGGTTTGGCACCCATTTATTTATCTGAACTGCTGAAACCCTATGCTCCGACACGGACGCTCAGGTCCTCTGACCAGCTTCTCCTGGTGGTTCCTAAAACCAGGCTGAAGCTCAGAGGTTATCGAGCTTTTGCAGTGGCAGCTCCCAAGCTCTGGAATGAGCTGCCTCTGCACACAAGACAAGCCCCCCCCCCCCCCCCCCCCACCCTCCAGGTGTTTACGTCACGCCTTTATTCCTTGGCTTTTCCAAGCACAGTATGAGATGTTCGATGTTTAACGTGACACTGTGCATGTTGTTTGTGGTTGTTTTGTGGTTTTTAAATGAAGTTGTTTTTTAATGTTTAAGTTGTTTTTTTATGTTTTACTGTAAAGCACTTTGGTACAACGTTGTTGTTTTAAAATGTGCTATATAAATAAAGATGGTATGGTATGGTAAGGGTCACGTTATATTTCCATGTTTTTGTTCTTGCTTACTGTAGATCGCTGTGGATTAAGAGCGTCTGCTAAATTGTAAATTGTAACATGTTATAGTAACATGGTGTCTCTGCTGCCCTCTAGAGGCAGGGTGGATTGTTTGGGAACCACGTGGAGCCCATCTCCATGGAGAATGAACTGAACAGCTCTCACGCCACCCAACAGCGCCCCCTGCAGAGGAATGACAGCCACAACAACAACAACAGCATGAACACAACATACAGGTCTGTCTGTCTGTCTGTCTGTCTGTCTGTCTGTCTGTCTGTCTGTCTGTCTGTCTGTCTGTCTGTCTGTCTGTCTATAATCGCTTACCGGAGACTCAAATTATTGGCTTAGAAATGCGAAAAAATAAATAAACAAATAAAACCCAACAGAGACAACAATATATACAGAACCAAATTGTCAGTACATGTTTTCTCGTTTGCAGTTGCAGCTCTGCCTATGCATTACTGGACACCCTGCAGCATCCTGTCAGCACAGGACAGCTACACATCCACACCCCGGGACCGGGACAGACCCAGGGACCGGGACTGACCCAGGGACCGGGACAGACCCAGGGACCGGGACAGGGACTGGGACAGACCCAGGGACAGACCCAGGGACAGACCCAGGGACAGACACAGACCCAGGGACTGGGACAGACCCAGGGACCGGGACAGACCCAGGGACAGACCCAGGGACAGGGACAGACCCAGGGACAGGGACAGACCCAGGGACAGGGACAGACCCAGGGACTGGGACAGACCCAGGGGGCAGCTGACAGGCTCATCCAGGAGGTGAGTGAAGGGCCTCAAACACCGTCTGCGAACGCCGCGCGTCAAAACAGCCGCCTCCGTTATTTTCAATGAACCCTATCCCACACCGGCTCCGTCCGATGCTCCGATACGCCACCGTTCAATTTTCCAGACGCGGCAACGCCTGTGCTGCGTCGCTGCGCACCCGGTGTGTGTAGGGCTTGACAGTGACGGACATGCACCGTAGTTTCCGAGAAAGGAGCGTGTAACTGCAACGGCGTCCCGCGGCTAATAAAGAAGCTAATGGCTATGGAGAAACATGCAGAAGCAGTGCTGGCGAGGCCTTAGCAAGCCTCCGTAGCAACCGGAATGATTCCAAAGATGAAACACGGCTGGGCTTTCTTATTATAGCGATATCAAACGCCTTAAGACGAGCCTATACTCGCTATGCGCTCCCCGCGTAATTAATTTATAGGACGAGTCCTATAAATTGTCCGAGTCCGTCCTTCTTAGGAGTCCGTCCTTAGGATCCGATGTGTTAAGTGCAGTAGTAAAAGCACTTAGTTACTTTCCACAGTTCCTATATTGTTTGTTTGTTTGTGTGGTCACAGTATATTAAAGCAGTGTTAATTAATTAAATTAATACGGGTCTTAGAGGGATAATGGTGTTTTAAGTACATGTTCGCAACCTCCTGGAGAGTTGCTTGCAAGCTACTCAATTTAGAATCGACAAGTAGAAATGAATCAATACCACAATGAATGTATTACCACCAACAGGCACTCCTAAATGAATCAATACCACAATGACTGCTGAATTAATGTATTACCACCACCAGGCACTCCTAAATGAATTAATTTATTAATGAATTAATTTATTACCACCAACAGGCCCTCCTAAATGGCGGTCTGGCGGAGCTGGCCGACGACCGGCGGTTCGTTTGTACCACCAAGATGGCGCTCAGCGAGGCGCTGGACGTCAGCCCCGCCCACGTGGAGACGGTCGCCATGGAGATGATCCTCAGCACGGGGGGGGGAGGGAGGGGGGTCCAGTGGGCGTCACGCCACAGACCGCCGCCGCCCCCCACCGCGCCGACACGCCCCTCCGAACAGACCCCGCCCCCTACCGCACAGACACGCCCCTCCAAACAGACCCCGCCCCTCACCGTGATGCCACGCCCCTCCGAACAGACCCCGCCCCGTACCGCGCCGACACGCCCCTCCGAACAGACCCCGCCCCCTCCCGCGCCGACACGCCCCTCCGAACAGACCCCGCCCCCCACCGCGCCGACACGCCCCTCCGAACAGACCCCGCCCCCTACCGCGCCGACACGCCCCTCCGAACAGACCCCGCCCCCCACCGCACCGACACGCCCCTCCGAACAGACCCCGCCCCTCACCGCGATGCCACGCCCCTCCGAACAGACCCCGCCCCTCACCGCGATGCCACGCCCCTCCGAACAGATCCCGCCCCCCACCGCGATGCCACGCCCCTCCAAACAGACCCCGCCCCTCACCGCGATGCCACGCCCCTCCGAACAGACCCCGCCCCCCACCGCGATGCCACGCCCCTCCAAACAGACCCCGCCCCCCACCGCGATGCCACGCCCCTCCGAACAGATCCCGCCCCCCACCGCGATGCCACGCCCCTCCAAACAGACCCCGCCCCTCACCGCGATGCCACGCCCCTCCGAACAGATCCCGCCCCCCACCGCGATGCCACGCCCCTCCAAACAGATCCCGCCCCTCACCGCGATGCCACGCCCCTCCGAACAGACCCCGCCCCCCACCGCGATGCCACGCCCATCCGAACAGACCCCGCCCCCTACCGCGATGCCACGCCCCTCCGAACAGACCCCGCCCCCTACCGCGATGCCACGCCCCTCCGAACAGACCCCGCCCCTCACCGCGACGCCACGCCCATCCAAACAGACCCCGCCCCTCACCGCGATGCCACGCCCTTCCAAACAGACCCCGCCCCTCACCGCAATGCCACGCCCATCCGAACAGACCCCGCCCCTCACCCCGATGCCACGCCCATCCGAACAGACCCCGCCCCTCACCCCGATGCCACGCCCATCTGAACAGACCCCGCCCCTCACCGCGATGCCACGCCCATCCGAACAGACCCCGCCCTCGTCGGCCCCATGATGCACTGACTGCTGCACGCCATCCGGTGTCACATGTCACACTTATGACCATATATGGACAGCGGCGAAAAATATATATAATACAAAATAAATACATGGACAGTCCTGAATGGATGCATGGAGAATTGGATTAAGACGTTGATTTATTTGTATGTATTTAATATTTATATTTTCATGAGCCTTTTGGTTTTTTTTCTTTCTTTTTTCGATGACTTTGGAGCAGTGATCGTCAACCTTTTACATTGAAAATGAATGTCGCAAACTGCCTCCCCCTGGCCAGCCGGGGCGCCTGATGGAGGGGAAAGGAACTGGTCTCTATACTGCCTCCCCCTGGCCAGCCGGGGCGCCTGATGGAGGGGAAAGGAACTGGTCTCTATACTGCCTCCCCCTGGCCAGCCGGGGCGCCTGATGGAGGGGAAAGGAACTGGTCTCTATACTGCCTCCCCCTGGCCAGCCGGGGCGCCTGATGGAGGGGAAAGGAACTGGTCTCTATACTGCCTCCCCCTGGCCAGCCGGGGCGCCTGATGGAGGGGAAAGGAACTGGTCTCTATACTGCCTCCCCCTGGCCAGCCGGGGCGAAAGTTCTTAACTCAAATCTTTGCTTCTGGGGGGTCCCTGGAACTACATATTTTCAGATGGGGGTCTGCAGCCAAATACAGATAATTCTGGGGGTCCTTGACATGAAAATGGTTGAGCACCACTGAAATAGAAACATTTGTTCTACAATCTGTTAGGATTCAGAAGCCTTTTTTTGTTTTTTAATCGGCCTCAGGTCTTGTGACGACCCGCCTCCCTCCCTCCCTTTCTCCATGGGGGGAGGAATGTGACGGCCAGAGTCACAATTGACTCTTAATTGACTAATTGACAAGCCATCACCACTCAACGATGATTGACACCTGGCAATCTCCCTGCTCACCACTGAAATTGCCACAGGTGTGTGTGAATCAGGTTGGAAGAAGTTTGTTTGTATGCTGGCAGCAGCTCTTCATGACAGCTGTCCAGCATTCTACTCACCATTCTTTACCCCGCAGTGTTTTATTTTATCCTTGAAGTGGCTCAAGTTGGAGCAAACTACCTAAACAAACTATATAATTCACTAACTGAGGATCTTCAGGCTCCACCGCGTTTTGGAATCCAGGGAGAATTGGAGCTGAGGAGTGGATTGTTTGGAGCGGGAGTTGTCCTTCAGGATTTTCTTGGATTTTCATACAGGTAATGCCCTCCGAGCAGAACCCAATGCTACTGAAGTTTCTGACATTTGTTAGACCCAGACCATGGGGTCCTGTTGCAGCAGTACCATGCCAGCTGGTACGCAGACATGCATAAAACATAAACAACATGGATAACGCCTGTCTGCGCTCTTTTGACGACTTTTTTTCCTTTGAGGGCTTCTGAATCTGTGAAGTATAAGTACCTATGCATGCCGCTGCGAATATCTCCTGTGGCGCGGAAGCCTTTAAGTATTTACTTTGTTTGACCGATTTGGTCGCTTTGATTCTTCTCTTCCTTCCTTGTTTATTGACACCTCATTGTACCGCCTATCTGGCTAGCTAGTGGTGCTATAGCTATGACAGAGCAGATCAGAGGCAGGGACGTAGCCGCACAAGCCAACTGCACACCGGGAGGCGGTACAATAAACGGTAAACAAACAAGAAAAAATAAAGCGACCAAATCGGCCAAACAAAGTAAATACTTAACGGCTTCCGCGCCACAGGAGATATTCGCAGCGGGATGTATAGGTACTTAAAGTTCCCGAATTCAGAATAACGCAAACAAAAAAAGGCCGTCAAACACCGCAGATTCGATCTTAGAGAGCATGTTTATCATCCGCGTTCCAGAATTCCCATACGAAAATATAGTCATGAACAGGGACCCTACATAAAACTCATCCAAATTTCAGAAAAGCTTTATGTAGGGTTCCGAGAGGGGCTAACAGGTATTGGGTATGGAAAAAAGGCCTACTTAACAGAGCTTTGCCCCCATTGCCTAAACAGAAAGAGGATATTTCCCATTAACATTGCAAATTGAAGAGGATCGTTTTGTTTTATATGAATTTAACTGATTTATTTCCTGAACTGATTTATTTCCTGAAGACTCATTTTGGTTATTTTAAGGTTGAATTATTCCAATTTGGAAGGTTTTTGAGTTTTGAGTGAAAACTTGAGTATATTTTGATTTGATTTAGTTTGACTGGTTCTGGAAGTGAATTGACAATTTTTAATGCCATTTGTTTGATTTTGTTATTTTCTTTGAAAGCAAATGTTGTGATCTTCTTCTAACAATCAATACAAACACTGTTCCAATCCAACACATTTAAGGGTTCTTTATCTTTTATTGAGTCCTTTGTCGTTTTCCTTGACACCACCTGGCACCCCATATAAGGAGAGGTAGTTCCTCTCTGGTAGGTAGGCCTACACACCTGCCTGGCACCCTAAATAAGCTACTGAGGAAACCGTTAGTCTAAATGGGTGAAATATAAATATAATTACTGGCGCAAGCAGAGCACGCAAGTAATGTTTTCGCCCGGTCTCTTCCGCCGTGACAGCTGTCCCGCCATTCGATGTTTATGCAGAAAAACATCAAATCTGTGCCTGTTTTGCTGGGACCAAATGACCACAAATGACCATATTTCTTACGTCATCATTTAGAGCTAGTCATACGTATACTATATACATAATCAGTAAAAATAAAATAGCTAATTGTGCCTGATCTGCTGGGACCAGAGTACGTGGTGTGTATGTGTATGACTAGCTCTCAATGATGACGTAAGAAATATGGTCATTTGGTCCCAGCAAACCAGGCACAGATTTGGTGTTTTCTTGCATAAACATCAAATGGCGGGACAGCTGTCACGGTTTTTGGCGCAAAGTAACCACAGTATACCGCTAATCAACTTACAACTACACACTTTATAGAGTATAGAGTGTATACGTATATAGTATATGCCTATATACTATATATATACTATATATATTTCTTACGTCATCATTTAGAGCTAGTCATACATAATCACTAAAAATAAAATAGCAAATTGTGCCTGATCTGCTGGGACCAGAGTACGTGGTGTGTATATGTATGACTAGCTCTTAATGATGACTTAAGAAATATGGTAATTTGTGGTCATTTGGTCCCAGCAAACCAGGCACAGATTTGCTGTTTTCTTGCATAAACATCAAATGGCGGGACAGCTGTCATGGTTTTTGGCGCAAAGTAACCACAGTATACCGCTAATCAACTTACAACTACACACTTTATACAGTATAGAGTATATATGTATACGTATATAGTATATGCCTATATACTATATATATACTATATATATTTCTTACGTCATCATTTAGAGCTAGTCATACGTATACTATATACATAATCAGTAAAAATAAAATAGCTAATTGTGCCTGATCTGCTGGGACCAGAGTACGTGGTGTGTATATGTATGACTAGCTCTTAATGATGACGTAAGAAATATGGTCATTTGTGGTCGTTTGGTCCCAGCAAACCAGGCACAGATTTTCTGTTTTCTTGCATAAACATCAAATGGCGGGACAGCTGTCACAGTTTTTGGCGCAAAGTAACCACAGTATACCGCTAATCAACTTACAACTACACACTCTATATAGTATATATGTATACGTATATAGTATATGCCTACATACTATATATATACTATATATAGTATATGCCTATATAGTATATGCCTGCTTTGCTGGGACCAAACGACCACAAATGACCATATCTCTTACGTCATCATTTAATAATAATAATAATAATAAACTTTATTTATATAGCACCTTTCATACATAAATGCAGCTCAAAGTGCTTCACACAGAGGACACAACAATATAATACAATAAAACACAAGTAATAATAATAATAAAACTTTATTTGTATAGCACCTTTCATGACTTGAAATGCAGCTCAAAGTGCTTTACAGAACAATGGAGAATAAAAGAAAAGCAAGGCAACGACAGTAATGCAATACAGTGAGGACATGAATAACAAAAACAAAAAAAAACAACTAAAAGATCAATTAAAAGCAATGTTGTAGAGGTGGGTCTTGAGCTGAGCTTTAAAAATGTCTACAGAGGCTGCCTGACGAAGGTACAGAGGGAGCTTGTTCCATGCCGACGGCCCGTAGAAGCAAAAAGCTGCTTCCCCGTATTTTTTAGTTGCCATTTTTTTAGGCAAAGCGAGCAGGCCAGCAGTGGAAGACCTTAGCGGGCGGTTTGGGACATATTTAGGCAGGCAGTCATGTAGGTAGGAATTAAGGTGCGAGACCATTGAGAGCTTTATAAACAAGTAAAATAATTTTAAAAGGCAATCTTGGTAACATGATTAATGTGTGAATTAAAATTAAATCCGGAAGTAGTTAAAATGATAGAACAATGGCAAAGAACAAAATTGAATATAAGAACATAAAATAAATAAAAACAAATAAAAACACCACATGCAGCAAATCAGTCAGGGCAGGGTAGGAACGTGCATAGTAAAACTCAACTAAAAGCAAGAGTGAAGAGGTGAGTCTTGAGTTGAGATTTAAAAATGTCTACAGAGGGTGCGTGTCTGAGCTCGAATGGAAGTTTATTCCAGGCTGTTGGGCCGTAGAAGCAAAAAGCTGCCTCACCATATTTTTTTGTGCACATTCTTTTAGGCACTTCAAGTAGGCCATCATTGGAGGAACTGAGGGGGCGGTTAGGGACATATCTAGGTAGGCAGTCACGGAGGTACGGAGAGCTTTATAGACAAGTAAAATAATTTTAAAATCAATCCTAAAAACAACCGGAAGCCAGTGCAGTGATGCCAAAACATATATATGTTCTCATCTTAGTTAGAGCTAGTCATACGTATACTATATACAGGGTTGGGAGGGTTACTTTTAAAAAGGAATCCCCTACAGTTACAAGTTACTTGCTAAAAAATGTAGTCAGTAACATAATCCCGATTACTCCATTTAAAAAGTAACTACAAGTTACTTTCAGTTACTTTTGGATTACTTTTAAGTAAAACTCAATTTTATTAGATAATACAAGTTTTACCATTGATAGACAAGAATGTTGAGACTATGAAATTAAGATAAGGACAACTGAAATATGGAAGGTCATTTAATTGTTAAGAATTTGACCTCTCTGAACACTTACATTACTGTAGAGTCATTGTGTAACTTATAACAGATCATAAGAAAAATGCATCTTGACCTACAGAACCATTTTCATTGTTTGATTGACAACAACCAACAACTTTGACAACCAACAACTCCATCCATGTGTGGTCAAAGTGGCAAATAAAAACTATTTTTGACATTCCTGGCTGACACTCATTTAGATAGACATGGCATGAGTTTAAAACATTGACTAGACAGTAAAGACTCATTTATATAGTCTACAAATAACTCAGCCCTATACAATTATATTTATACCCCGTAGGCTACTCTTTAAATAAAAAGCCTCATTGTATTTGACCTAAAAGAGAAGACTGCGCTACCCATTATTTATCCCCAATCCAATATATCATATGCTCTCCTATCTAGTATCTCTGCAGTGTTGCCTGGTCTGATTATTATAAGCCACATTGGGCTTATTTTTTCTGAAGTTGCTTGTAAATAATGGTAGAACGGTTGTGAGCTTGTAGATCGTCTATTTTCAAATAGCAAGCCAACATAATACACATTGTTTAATGGACGATATATATATCTTTGAAGTGCTTGTGTGGCCTTTTATAGTCACTTCTTTTGGGCTTGTTTTCATAGACCTGGTTGCTTATTTCTCTCGCAAATTGGCAACACCGCCCTGACACAGCAGCAGCTTCCACTGTGAGGATTTTACACAGAGTCAGAGAGGTGCGCGCTGCGCTCAACTCCAATCCATTCCGTTTGGTGTTATAATAATTTATAACTTGTTTGTAAAATTAATGAGGGGAAGGGGAGAATGTAATCCTCATGTAACCCCCGTTACAACACCCCCGTTACTGTAATCCAGATTACACATTTTAAAATTTACTCTAAGACGTTACAGTTACGTTTTTTTTTTACTCTGATTACAGTAACAGATTACATGTAATCCGTTACTTCCCAACCCTGACTATATACATAATCAGTAAAAATAAAATAGCAAGTTGTGCCTGATCTGCTGGGACCAGAGTACGTGGTGTGTATGTGTATGACTAGCTCTTCACCCAAACTTATATAGATAGAAACTTGAATCATACTTAATAATACTAGGTGTTTATATGCATAAAGTAGGTAGGTAGCAAATAGTTACATCTAAAAATTATACATTTCAAGCGTTCCTTCACAGAGATACTGAGATTTGACAGTTTACAGCGGTCGAAAGGACTTGCACGCTCTGCTTGCGCACTAGTTGGCCATTTATGACCTACTAGTGTGCAACAAGCAAGTATGCACTCGACAGAGTGCAGTTCTAGTTTTGTCTATTGTCATTGAGTGAGAAGATATACTCTTAAGTTATACGATGTAGCGAATGCGATCCGCCAAAACAATAATAATAATAAACATTTTATTCCCCATACACATACGGTGACTGGCGATTTCGTTCCCAGTTGCGTGCCGCTGGTTGGCCACAACAGAGAAGCCCAGCCCATATCAGCTAGGGAGCTCAGCTGTCACTTTGAACAGAGGCGCGGAGTGTGAAGGCTGTGTGTGCAGACGGAGGTTTGCCCTTTAATACCCCTTTAGAAGCAGTAGTAGGCTACTAGTAACGCGAGTTAAAGTCCGCGGTTCATGCCCGTTCCATTGCTGGAAACACCGGAGGGTCGCCTGACAGTAATCCAGTGTCGAGCCCAGGTGGTCCTAGGGCTGGTGGTTCCACAAACGGTGCCTCTCGTCTAAACGGCATCGCTGCAACTCAACATTGTCTTTCAAAGAGGAAGCATCCGAGCCAGCGTGTCTTGAGAGGAACAGTAGGAACTACTGAGGGTTGCAAGTTTGCAACCATAGAGTAAATAATATATACTCTAAGGTTGCAACTCGCTGTTGGTGAGCTACAAGGAGCTAGCAGCGGGGCTAACACCACCCAACACTACACACAATCACGCACACACACACACACACACACACACACACACACACACACACACACACACACACACACACACACACACACACACACACACACACACACACACACACACACACACACACACGCACGTGCCAGGACGTTGCCTTGTTTATTTTCTTTTCTTTTGTTTGGTCTGAACGAAATCCCGAAGTGGCGTTTATTTCTTTTGGTTCTACAACAGTGGTGCACGCCTGCACGGCACCTGGGGTATTTTGGTTATTATGAAAACCTGAAATGGACTAAACTGAACTGTGCTATATAAGTATGAACTGAACTGAACTGCTTATTTCTAATACAAACCTTGAAACTGACCTTTCTTGTGTCTTTTGACATTCTTGACTGTGATTGACTGTTTTGAGGTTAAATAAGGATATTGAAATGTACAGATTTATTATATATATCCCCGAGTTAACTAGGTAGGTTGCTGTATTTTATACAGGGACCTTTGTAGGGTTTCTCCCTGTGATGACCAAAGCTTTATTTGGGAAACCGCTACAACGAATAACTCACTTGGGTCCTTTGAGGGCAGCTTTATCAGACCACAGTAACTTGACACGTTTTCCATCTTGCAGCACAGAGAGGTCTTCACCTCCAGTCTCACCCCGAGGGTCTCGTGAACGATGCCCAAACGTCCAAAGTAGGTGTTGATTTTACCTTCTTATCTCCAATAGTCTGACCGTTGACTAAAATGCCTATAAAGGAAGCACAGATAAATACTGTAGGCCTATATTATTCCCCAACTTATGCTTTAACTCATACAAAACTGAGATGTATTGAGTATTCAAATGTACATCAATATGCCCAAATCTTGTAAATAATTAACCCATTCTGACCTGAGATCAGATTCTATAAACGTCTTCTACATCCTGACAGTTTTCTGATAAAGCTATGTTTCTATGTCAGTCGTTCTTCGATTTTTCAAAAATAGCAGACGTACAAGCTCGTATCGCGCCACTCGGTGGCGCGATACGAGCTTGTAGATCTGCTATTTTTGAAAAGCTAAAGCATAACATGATGCCGACACCAAAATGGGTGCCCGGTCAGAATGGGATAAACAAATAGATAATCATTTTAATCTTTGGGTGCCATGAAGTAGATAAGACTTTCTCGCCTTTTTCTTCCAAAGCTCAGTTTGCAGTGTGAACCACTAGAGGGCGCTTGTCGCCTCCATCTAAATGATCCTCGGTTGCTAGGAGACACAGCTACAGGCAGGAAGCGGCAGTGGGGGGGAAAGATGTCCGCCTGCCCTAGTGTCCCTAGTGTTATCTGATCCAGAAAATAATGTTTTTTCCAGGCTGTGTTTTTGGCCAAAACAAGCCCATGATGCACCCCCCCGTCCTACCCCAATTTACAATTTACAATTTAGGCATTTAGCAGACGCTCTTAATCCAGAGCGACTTACATTAAGCAAGAACAAAAAAGCATGGGAATACATCACATAAAAGCATTTATCATGAAACATGCGTAAGCTAAGAAAGTAACAGTGGAATATCTATATTATGAGACTATACATATAAACTATATATATACTACTATGCTATACATATGTACTATGACGTGCTATGACTATATACAATGCAATTATAATGCTGTCTACATAACATGCTATAAGTCTGTATCAAATGCTATCTAAGTCTACAGAAATGCTATCTAAGGGGGTAGGGTAAGTGCTATGGGCCATAGCACTTACCCTAACCCCTTAGATAGCAACACCCCCCACGTATTAGGAAATTCCTGATATTATATCAGGAATTTTATAGCACTTTTCTAAGTACTCAAATACGCTTTACATGAGTCTGGCGGGAATACTGGACTACTCGCCCCGGTGCTTGCCCGTTTTTCCTCCCGGAACTTTCCCCAGTGAGGGGGATAACTTTGTAATATGCTATGGCTGTTTGTATTCTTTTTGGAAAAATATAAAAAGATACTCCTGTGGAAAGGCTATATTATTTGACTTATATTGAACCTATAAACAATTTAGTATTATTTAGTATATGTAAGGTTTTGCCCCCTCAAATGGTACCTCGTCAGATAATCCCCCACATATCCTACAACAACTTCTGTGAACAGACTTCACTGTAGTAGCTTTTCATAAATTATATTTGTACTTAGGCTGTTCTGCTGTCATGAAAGTTTATAGTTAGAGAAACTCAAAGTCCAGCCTCTCCCACCAACCCCTCACTGGGGAACATTCTGGGAGGAAAACAGAAACGGGGCGAGTGGTCTTGTTACCTCTGGGGGAAGGCATGGCTCGCCGTGATTCAGGACAAGAGGATAAGGATATCTACTTCAGGGTTAGGCCTCTGTGGACTTACTGGTTTTAAGTGTTCGTGTCACGGGGCAGCCCGTGCCCTATATGGACCAAAGAGGAACACACAGGCATACACTATACTACACAGCTGCTTCCATTTAACAGTTTGGAGGCCTGTGTGACTGGACATTAGTGTTGCTGTGTTGTTCTTATTTTATTATTTATTATTATTTATTACATGAAGTATAAAAGGACACAAAGATGGTGCATGGGTTTTAACCCATTCTGACCGGGCACCCATTGTGGTGTCTGCATCATGTTATGCTTTAGCTATTGAAAAACAGCAGATCTTGTAGGTCTGCTATTTTTGAAAAATCGAAGAGCGACTGACATTTCTAGAATCTGATCTCAGGTCAGAATGGGTTAATCAGACCAGTGTGTTGTCCAGTGGAAACCTCGTATGAATCTGATCTCAGGTCAGCCTTCCTGTTGATTGGGTATTGTGTGTGTGGCACCGGGCTCTCCTGATGGAGTGGGGGAAGCGCTATAGAGCAGGAGGGGTGTCGGTCTTATGCTTCAAGAGCTCTTGTGTTATAATGTTCTCTTATGTTAATGATTTGGTGCCTGATTATGTATTTGGAATAGGTTTAGTAAAACCGTATATAATTGTGTAAATCAACTCATGGGCCATGGTTTGCCTTATTTGAGTTAAGTGGTCACCAATTCATTCTGTGTTCTTTCTTGGTATGGTCTCGGATGGCGAGGTTCAGAATGGGCTCGCTTGGACAACAAGCAGGTAACACCCAGGGAGAGCTGCTAGGGGTCCCTATTCTGGAAGGGTGTTTGGCCTCATACTGTCAGGTAACACCCAGGGAGAGCTGCTAGGGGTCCCTTTATGGAAGGGTTTTTGGCCTCATACTGTCAAGGATGCAGACAGAGAGTTGAACCCAGCGCAAAGTCACAACAAACAAGAGATATAAAGTATTTAATAAAGATTAAGCAGATCTTACACGGTAGGAATCAGGCAATCAAGAATGACATGAAAGTCAACGCATGGAACAGGCAGGACATCAATGACAACAGGTTATGAACTGACAATGAGTCCAGTTTTATAGTGAGCAGGTTGATTGGAGAAGTGTTCACTGCTGGGCTGATGAGGTAGTTGAAGACAGGTGTGTAAATGGAACTGGGTGAACTGGGTGAACTGGGTGTGCTGGAATGGGATATGGGAGTGGCCAGTGTGGAGTCACAGACTGAGGGAGAGACAGAATGTGACTCATACAGTTTCTTAAGTTCTGGGTTTTTGTTTCCTAATTTGCTGTCAAGCGAAGTTTCATCTGTCTTTTTTGTGAGTTTAGTCTTCAGTGTTTTTGCTGGTCTGTTGGGCCTTCCACTGTAAATTCTGCTGGTCTGTTGGGCCTTCCACTGTAAATTCTGCTGGTCTGTTGGGCCTTCCACTGTAAATTCTGCTGGTCTGTTGGGCCTTCCACTGTAAATACTGCTGGTCTGTTGGGCCTTCCACTGTAAATTCTGCTGGTCTGTTGGGCCTTCCACTGTAAATAATGCTGGTCTGTTGGGCCTTCCATTGTAAATACTGCTGGTCTGTTGGGCCTTCCACTGTAAATAATGCTGGTCTGTTGGGCCTTCCACTGTAAATACTGCTGGTCTGTTGGGCCTTCCACTGTAAATACTGCTGGTCTGTTGGGCCTTCCACTGTAAATACTGCTGGTCTGTTGGGCCTTCCACTGTAAATTCTGCTGGTCTGTTGGGCCTTCCACTGTAAATACTGCTGGTCTGTTGGGCCTTCCACTGTAAATTCTGCTGGTCTGTTGGGCCTTCCACTGTAAATTCTGCTGGTCTGTTGGGCCTTCCACTGTAAATTCTGCTGGTCTGTTGGGCCTTCCACTGTAAATTCTGCTGGTCTGTTGGGCCTTCCACTGTAAATTCTGCTGGTCTGTTGGGCCTTCCACTGTAAATACTGCTGGTCTGTTGGGCCTTCCACTGTAAATACTGCTGGTCTGTTGGGCCTTCCACTGTAAATACTGCTGGTCTGTTGGGCCTTCCACTGTAAATACTGCTGGTCTGTTGGGCCTTCCACTGTAAATACTGCTGCATCGGGGAGACATAAAATCTGGATTCTGTCACTTTTTGGAGCCTTGGCCACTCGGCCACCTTTACAGTTCTGCTCTGTTCTGTGCGGTTACCTGTTTCTGCTCCGTCTATCCTCAACACAAATATTAGGAGATGGAGTTTGGGGTGATCTTCGTTATTTTGCACATATACAATACATTCTTAACCCATTCTGACCTGAGATCAGATTCTAAAAAAATGTCAGTCGTTCTTCGATTTTTCAAAAATAGCAGACCTACAAGCTCGTAGCGCGCCACTCGGTGGCGCGCTACGAGCTTGTAGATCTGCTATTTTCCAATAGCTAAAGCATAACATGATGCCAACACCAAAATGGGTGCCCGGTCAGAATGGCTTAAATGATGATCTGTTTCTCGTGTATGCCTCAAATACAAAACTGATCAAATTCAGGTTTGTGTGTCTTGGACTAGCACATGGGCTTATTATAGATATCTGGTATTATGGTTGAAGCATTAATTCCATTTCCTTGTGATTATGGTATAAATAGGACAGGAGTAGGACTTGTTACAATCAATCATGTTATAGTAAGTGTAATGAAATGGGTAGCCTAATGCAGCCTAATGTAAGGTAGCCTAATGCAGCCTAATGTAAGGTAGCCTAATGCAGCCTAATGTAAGGTAGCCTAATGCAGCCTAATGTAGGGTAGCCTAATGCAGCCTAATGTAAGGTAGCCTAATGCAGCCTAATGTAGGGTAGCCTAATGCAGCCTAATGTAAGGTAGCCTAATGCAGCCTAATGTAAGGTAGCCTAATGCAGCCTAATGTAAGGTAGCCTAATGCAGCCTAATGTAAGGTAGCCTAATGCAGCCTAATGTAAGGTAGCCTAATGCAGCCTAATGTAAGGTAGCCTAATGCAGCCTAATGTAAGGTAGCCTAATGCAGCCTAATGTAAGGTAGCCTAATGCAGCCTAATGTAAGGTAGCCTAATGCAGCCTAATGTAAGGTAGCCTAATGCAGCCTAATGTAAGGTAGCCTAATGCAGCCTAATGTAAGGTAGCCTAATGCAGCCTAATGTAAGGTAGCCTAATGCAGCCTAATGTAAGGTAGCCTAATGCAGCCTAATGTAAGGTAGCCTAATGCAGCCTAATGTAAGGTAGCCTAATGCAGCCTAATGTAAGGTAGCCTAATGCAGCCTAATGTAAGGTAGCCTAATGCAGCCTAATGTAAGGTAGCCTAATGCAGCCTAATGTAAGGTAGCCTAATGCAGCCTAATGTAAGGTAGCCTAATGCAGCCTAATGTAAGGTAGCCTAATGCAGCCTAATGTAAGGTAGCCTAATGCAGCCTAATGTAAGGTAGCCTAATGCAGCCTAATGTAAGGTAGCCTAATGCAGCCTAATGTAAGGTAGCCTAATGCAGCCTAATGTAAGGTAGCCTAATGCAGCCTAATGTAAGGTAGCCTAATGCAGCCTAATGTAAGGTAGCCTAATGCAGCCTAATGTAAGGTAGCCTAATGCAGCCTAATGTAAGGTAGCCTAATGCAGCCTAATGTAAGGTAGCCTAATGCAGCCTAATGTAAGGTAGCCTAATGCAGCCTAATGTAAGGTAGCCTAATGCAGCCTAATGTAAGGTAGCCTAATGCAGCCTAATGTAAGGTAGCCTAATGCAGCCTAATGTAAGGTAGCCTAATGCAGCCTAATGTAAGGTAGCCTAATGCAGCCTAATGTAAGGTAGCCTAATGCAGCCTAATGTAAGGTAGCCTAATGCAGCCTAATGTAAGGTAGCCTAATGCAGCCTAATGTAAGGTAGCCTAATGCAGCCTAATGTAAGGTAGCCTAATGCAGCCTAATGTAAGGTAGCCTAATGCAGCCTAATGTAAGGTAGCCTAATGCAGCCTAATGTAAGGTAGCCTAATGCAGCCTAATGTAAGGTAGCCTAATGCAGCCTAATGTAAGGTAGCCTAATGCAGCCTAATGTAAGGTAGCCTAATGCAGCCTAATGTAAGGTAGCCTAATGCAGCCTAATGTAAGGTAGCCTAATGCAGCCTAATGTAAGGTAGCCTAATGCAGCCTAATGTAAGGTAGCCTAATGCAGCCTAATGTAAGGTAGCCTAATGCAGCCTAATGTAAGGTAGCCTAATGCAGCCTAATGTAAGGTAGCCTAATGCAGCCTAATGTGGGGTTTAAACCCCCAAATTATAATTATTTCGTCGCAGAATGATATTTCTGGGAGCTCCTGAAAGTAATGAAAGCCACTTTCACCCCTGCATGTGCCTCTTAAAAAAAGATAAAAACGCTGAAAGCACTGGCACTGGCGATTTAATCAAATCATTAATCCTTGGCATCCAAAGAGTTTTTGTTTTAACCCATTCTGGGAGGGAACCCATTTTGGTGTTAGCATCATGTTATGCTTTAGCTATTGAAAAATAGCAGATCTACAAGCTCGTAGCGCGCCACCGAGTGGCGCGCTACGAGCTTGTAGATCTGCTATTTTTGAAATTTTTGAAATTTTTGGTATGATGCTGTTATGCTGTGGTGATGTGATGCTGTTATGCTGTGGTGATGTGATGCTGTGGTGATGTGATGCTGTTATGCTGTGGTGATGTGATGCTGTTATGCTGTGGTGATATGATGCTGTTATGCTGTGGTGATGTGATGCTGTTATGCTGTGGTGATATGATGCTGTGGTGATGTGATGCTGTTATGCTGTGGTGATATGATGCTGTGGTGATGTGATGCTGTTATGCTGTGGTGGTATGATGCTGTTATGCTGTGGTGATGTGATGCTGTTATGCTGTGGTGATGTGATGCTGTGGTGATATGATGCTGTTATGCTGTGGTGATGTGATGCTGTTATGCTGTGGTGATGTGATGCTGTTATGCTGTGGTGATGTGATGCTGTTATGCTGTGGTGATGTGATGCTGTTATGCTGTGGTGATGTGATGCTGTTATGCTGTGGTGATGTGATGCTGTTATGCTGTGGTGATGTGATGCTGTTATGCTGTGGTGATGTGATGCTGTTATGCTGTGGTGATGTGATGCTGTGGTGATGTGATGCTGTGGTGATGTGATGCTGTGGTGATGTGATGCTGTTATGCTGTGGTGATATGACGTTGATAGACCTGGTTGATACACAACACCATGGCATCCAGATTAAAACAAAAATGAATCCGTTGGAAGCAGAAACCTTTCTCGTTCTGTTGTTGGGTGGAAATTGTTGAATGTTTTACCTAGTAGTCTCTTTGCCTTTAACAGGTGTTAATATTATTATTATTATTAGTTGTTATTTGTAGTTGTTACGTCCCCACCAAAGAGGTCCAGGTGTTATTTGTAGTCGTTACGTCCCCACCAAAGAGGTCCAGGTGTTATTTGTAGTTGTTACGTCCCCACCAAAGAGGTCCAGGTGTTATTTGTAGTTGTTACGTCCCCACCAAAGAGGTCCAGGTGTTATTTGTAGTTACGTCCCCACTAAAGAGGTCCAGGTGTTATTTGTAGTTGTTACGTCCTCACCAAAGAGGTCCAGGTGTTATTTGTAGTTGTTACGTCCCCACCAAAGAGGTCCAGGTGTTATTTGTAGTGGTTACGTCCCCACCAAAGAGGTCCAGGTGTTATTTGTAGTTGTTACGTCCCCACCAAAGAGGTCCAGGTGTTATTTGTAGTGGTTACGTCCCCACCAAAGAGGTCCAGGTGTTATTTGTAGTTACGTCCCCACCAAAGAGGTCCAGGTGTTATAGTTACGTCCCCACCAAAGAGGTCCAGGTGTTATTTGTAGTGGTTACGTCCCCACCAAAGAGGTCCAGGTGTTATTTGTAGTTACGTCCCCACCAAAGAGGTCCAGGTGTTATAGTTACGTCCCCACCAAAGAGGTCCAGGTGTTATTTGTAGTTACGTCCCCACCAAAGAGGTCCAGGTGTTATTTGTAGTCGTTACGTCCCCACCAAAGAGGTCCAGGTGTTATTTGTAGTTACGTCCCCACCAAAGAGGTCCAGGTGTTATTTGTAGTTGTTACGTCCCCACCAAAGAGGTCCAGGTGTTATTTGTAGTCGTTACGTCCCCACCAAAGAGGTCCAGGTGTTATTTGTAGTTGCGTCCCCACCAAATAGGTCCAGGTGTTATTTGTAGTTGTTACGTCCCCACCAAAGAGGTCCAGTTGTTATTTGTAGTTACGTCCCCACCAAAGAGGTCCAGGTGTTATTTGTAGTGGTTACGTCTCCACCAAAGAGGTCCAGGTGTTATTTGTAGTTGTTACGTCCCCACCAAAGAGGTCCAGGTGTTATTTGTAGTTGTTACGTCCCCACCAAAGAGGTCCAGGTGTTATTTGTAGTTGTTACATCCCCACCAAAGAGGTCCAGGTGTTATTTGTAGTTGTTACGTCCTCACCAAAGAGGTCCAGTTGTTATTTGTAGTTGTTACGTCTCCACCAAAGAGGTCCAGGTGTTATTTGTAGTTGTTACGTCCCCACCAAAGAGGTCCAGTTGTTATTTGTAGTTGTTACGTCCCCACCAAAGAGGTCCAGGTGTTATTTGTAGTTGTTACGTCCCCACCAAAGAGGTCCAGGTGTTATTTGTAGTTGTTACGTCCTCACCAAAGAGGTCCAGTTGTTATTTGTAGTTGTTACGTCCTCACCAAAGAGGTCCAGGTGTTATTTGTAGTTGTTACGTCCCCACCAAAGAGGTCCAGTTGTTATTTGTAGTTTTTACGTCCCCACCAAAGAGGTCCAGGTGTTATTTGTAGTTTTTACGTCCCCACCAAAGAGGTCCAGGTGTTATTTGTAGTTGTTACGTCCCCACCAAAGAGGTCCAGGTGTTATTTGTAGTTACGTCCCCACCAAAGAGGTCCAGGTGTTATTTGTAGTTTTTACGTCCTCACCAAAGAGGTCCAGGTGTTATTTGTAGTCGTTACGTCCCCACCAAAGAGGTCCAGGTGTTATTTGTAGTTGTTACGTCCTCACCAAAGAGGTCCAGTTGTTATTTGTAGTTGTTACGTCCTCACCAAAGAGGTCCAGGTGTTATTTGTAGTCGTTACGTCCCCACCAAAGAGGTCCAGGTGTTATTTGTAGTTGTTACGTCCTCACCAAAGAGGTCCAGTTGTTATTTGTAGTTGTTACGTCCTCACCAAAGAGGTCCAGGTGTTATTTGTAGTTTTTACGTCCCCACCAAAGAGGTCCAGGTGTTATTTGTAGTTGTTACGTCCCCACCATAGAGGTCCAGGTGTTATTTGTAGTTGTTACGTCCCCACCAAAGAGGTCCAGGTGTTTTTTGTAGTTGTTACGTCCTCACCAAAGAGGTCCAGTTATTTGTAGTTGTTACGTCCCCACCAAAGAGGTCCAGGTGTTATTTGTAGTTGTTACGTCCCCACCAAAGAGGTCCAGGTGTTATTTGTAGTTGTTACGTCCCCACCAAAGAGGTCCAGGTGTTATTTGTAGTTGTTACGTCCTCACCAAAGAGGTCCAGTTGTTATTTGTAGTTGTTACGTCCTCACCAAAGAGGTCCAGTTGTTATTTGTAGTTGTTACGTCCCCACCAAAGAGGTCCAGGTGTTATTTGTAGTTTTTACGTCCCCACCAAAGAGGTCCAGGTGTTATTTGTAGTTGTTACGTCCCCACCAAAGAGGTCCAGGTGTTATTTGTAGTTGTTACGTCCCCACCAAAGAGGTCCAGGTGTTATTTGTAGTTGTTACGTCCCCACCAAAGAGGTCCAGGTGTTATTTGTAGTTGTTACGTCCCCACCAAAGAGGTCCAGGTGTTATTTGTAGTTGTTACGTCCCCACCAAAGAGGTCCAGGTGTTATTTGTAGTTGTTACGTCCTCACCAAAGAGGTCCAGGTGTTATTTGTAGTTGTTACGTCCCCACCAAAGAGGTCCAGGTGTTATTTGTAGTCGTTACGTCCCCACCAAAGAGGTCCAGGTGTTATTTGTAGTTGTTACGTCCCCACCAAAGAGGTCCAGGTGTTATTTGTAGTTGTTACGTCCCCACCAAAGAGGTCCAGGTGTTATTTGTAGTTGTTACGTCCCCACCAAAGAGGTCCAGGTGTTATTTGTAGTTGTTACGGCCCCACCAAAGAGGTCCAGGTGTTATTTGTAGTTGTTACGTCCTCACCAAAGAGGTCCAGGTGTTATTTGTAGTTACGTCCCCACCAAAGAGGTCCAGGTGTTATTTGTAGTTGTTACGTCCCCACCAAAGAGGTCCAGGTGTTATTTGTAGTTGTTACGTCCCCACCAAAGAGGTCCAGGTGTTATAGTTACGTCCCCACCAAAGAGGTCCAGGTGTTATTTGTAGTTACGTCCCCACCAAAGAGGTCCAGGTGTTATTTGTAGTTGTTACGTCCCCACCAAAGAGGTCCAGGTGTTATAGTTACGTCCCCACCAAAGAGGTCCAGGTGTTATTTGTAGTCGTTACGTCCCCACCAAAGAGGTCCAGGTGTTATTTGTAGTTGTTACGTGCCCACCAAAGAGGTCCAGGTGTTATTTGTAGTCGTTACGTCCCCACCAAAGAGGTCCAGGTGTTATTTGTAGTCGTTACGTCTCCACCAAAGAGGTCCAGGTGTTATTTGTAGTTGTTACGTCCCCACCAAAGAGGTCCAGGTGTTATTTGTAGTTGTTACGTCCCCACCAAAGAGGTCCAGGTGTTATTTTGTGCAAAAACGAATTATTTCCCCTAGTGTGCCGCTACTATATTACATTATGAAGAGAGGATACTTGTACTATATTACATTATGAAGAGAGGATACAAGAATAAGAGTTTTACGCTTAAAGTTTGCTATGAATATTGTATGCAAATTATACCACTTAATGTTAATGACATTTATAGGGGGTTACCCAAATCACCCAATCAATCGAGTCTGAACCATCATAAACCATAAACATACATAACCACACACACACACACACACACACACACACACACACACACACACACACACACACACACACACACACACACACACACACACACACACAGGTGGTCCCCAGCTAAATGATGTTAGGTGAACATACAAATGGACCCCCATTAGCACTTGCAAAAGCGTGGCTATTCTTCCTGGGATCCAACCATAGACTGTAAAAAAATATGGACAAAGCGTTCCCCGGGTCTAACATGAACATGAAGCCAGTCAGTCCTTGAATTGTAAATCGCCATCTTTCTAGATCCGTTTGGGCCCAGCTGGCCCATTGGCTGGCCCAGACAACGAGGCGGGACTTCCCCCCCTTCTTCTTAGTTGGTTTTTATTTTGACTCGAGTGGGAGGGGATTCCCCATCATAGACTGTAACGGTAGCCACGCCCCTCAGAACATACGCAACTTTATGGTCATTCTTTTAATAAATGGGACCATAATTTTCCAAAAAGAATATTATGACATTAGAAATGAGACTTTAAACTAGTGACTGGAAGCAGAAAGTATTCATGACCATGTTTATTAAGGTAATACAGTCTAGGTGAAGTTGGGCCCAAATACATGGACTTCTATGGGGCTATGGGTTTTTTTGGGCCCAATGACAGACAGCGCCACAACAGGCCATTATATGAACTTTCAGGAAATCCCGATTTCCTACTAGCTTCACAAAATATCTGTCTGACTGCCCCCCCCTGGATCCAACACACTAAACACAACACATTATTAACCACAACAGATACACTATACAAACATACAATGGTTCACTTAAAGTATAAGAGATACATCTCAAAACAATTGCAAATTTACATTTTCATCATCATATCATCAAAGGGTTTTCCGTAGCTTCGTATTATTATTAAGTCCATATATTTATTTTTCTTCAATGTCATCAAATTAACTAACACTAATATTGAAATAATAATAATAACAACGATAATAAATAAAACATAAATACAAGTCAAAACATGTCTAAATAATACAAATGAGATTGAATAAAAATGGTTAAAATGGTTAACACAACTCATGAAATATTGGAAGATACTGTTTTACCATCATTCTGAAACCTTCTTTTGTGTTTGATTGTATTATATACCCTGGTGGTGAATACATAACAGTTCTCTGTATGACTGATGTCTTCACTTTATGAAGACTGAACCTTCGCTCTATTTAATAACTCTACATAACAGTTATCTGTATGACTGATGTCTTCACTTTATGAAGACTGAACCTTCGCTCTATTTAATAACTCTAACAGTTCTCTGTATGACTGATGTCTTCACTTTATGAAGACTGAACCTTCGCTCTATTTAATAACTCTACATAACAGTTCTCTGTATGACTGATGTCTTCACTTTATGAAGACTGAACCTTCGCTCTATTTAATAACTCTACATAACAGTTCTCTGTATGACTGATGTCTTCACTTTATGAAGACTGAACCTTCGCTCTATTTAATAACTCTACATAACAGTTCTCTGTATGACTGATGTCTTCACTTTATGAAGACTGAACCTTCGCTCTGTTTAATAACTCTACATAACAGTTCTCTGTATGACTGATGTCTTCACTTTATGAAGACTGAACCTTCGCTCTATTTAATAACTCTACATAACAGTTCTCTGTATAACTGACGTCTTCCTCTATTTAATGTCTTGTTTGATATTCACCATGATGAGCACAATATATTTTAATAAACTGTTATATAATGTTTTTGGAGACTGTGATGAAATGAACTAAACAGTATGTGGACCTCTGACTAACCGTCGGCCATCTTAATCTATCACGCATGTCTTTAACATTAGTTCTGTAGGAACAATTTAATGCACAATGTGCTGCTTTATTCTGAACAATGTGTACTTTATTTATATGCGTCACGGCCAATTACATATCAACTACATATCAATTACAATATCAATTACATATCAATTACAATATCAATTACATATCAATTACAATATCAATTACATATCAATTACAATATCAATTACAATATCAATTACAATATCAATTACATATCAATTACAATATCAATTACATATCAATTATAATATCAATTACATATCAATTACATATCAATTACAATATCAATTACAATATCAATTACATATCAATTATAATATCAATTACATGTCATTGACATGACAACGTTTGGAGAAACATGAGGTTTTTCAGAAAACTGTCAGGATTTAGAAGAACATTTTCTAAATGTCGACGTCTGGTCTAAATGACTTAACCCATCTAGACCTGGGAACGATTCTAATGTCTTCTAA
>NC_139703.1:53832121-54027121 GCF_964188405.1 Protomyctophum parallelum | reverse complement strand
CACATCATGACAATAAACACAATGTTTTGGGCCAAACAAAGAATTAGAAACAAAGAAAAAAACGGCAGGTTACTGTAAATGTGTGTTCTTTTCGTTAAGAATCACCCAAAGATGTTTGTAGTTTAGCCCAGCCGGGCAGTAGTTTATTATAAAAGTCCCGTGCTCAGAGTAGTATCAACAACCTGTCAGCTCTGTCTAGTGCAACCAACAACAGGTACCGTGCGTCACGCCCCTGTATAAGCAAGGTTCCTAGGTTCCTATCTTAGCAAGCAATAATAGGACACATATTATAACATCTCTTCTCTTTTGTTGTTTTTCTTTTTTGATTTCAATAACTCAACACCACTTGCAAAATTGAACATTTCAAGACAGCATTTCAAAATACTTAGGCATACATGGCATTCAACTGTTTTCTTTTTTTTTTTTTCAAATGCAGAAATCACATCTTTCAATAAACTGTTCCCCCTTCTTTTTTTTTTTTTTTTTCAAATCCCCCCCAAAGGCCATAGAGTGGGATTAGGACACAAAGTCCTTGTAACGTTGTGGCGTCACGACTGCACGACCATTTTGTTGTTTATATTCTTTGTAATTATTTGTTTGCCCTAGCAACCACCTGTTAGGCCCTAGCAACCACCTGTTAGGCCCTAGCAACCACCTGTTAGGCCCTAGCAACCACCTGTTAGGCCCTAGCAAACACCTGTTAGGCCCTAGCAACCACCTGTTAGGCCCTAGCAAACACCTATTAGGCCCTAGCAACCACCTGTTAGGCCCTAGCAACCACCTGTTAGGCCCTAGCAACCACCTGTTAGGCCCTAGCAACACTGTTTAACCCTAAAAAAATCACACCCGTGTGAAGTGAGGGTCGCTCTTGTCATCACGCACGCACTAAGGCTGTCCCCAAACATTCAAGGTTCGAATGTTCGCTCGTTAGGGTTGGCACTCGAATCTTAATTAATGGGCTTGAACCATTCGTTTTTTTTATATCATTTTTATTTTAAAAAAATATATTTTTTATTATGATTTTTTATTTTTATTTTTTATTAACTTGAAAATATATCTTGGCGAGAATGCGATATGAACATGTAAAAAAAGTAAGTTTCTAGTGCATTCCTGTCAGAAGTTATGAACACACACGCCAGCATGATCACTTTTCTTACTAGCAGCCATATTAGCATATGCTCTCTAGCATGATAGCAAAAAGGAGTGAACTCTGATCATTGTTAAGCAAAACGGTCACGGAAGATCTGCTTTTTCCCTGTGCCCACTTCTTGTGAGTGTGGAAGAACACACTTTTGTTGCATTAGAGCAGGGTAAATATGAAGTTTTGCGCTACGGTCTTGTGTTTATATTCCTCTTACATACCGGTAGGCTGTATGTTATTGTCGCAACAACACACGTTGTGTGTCTGAGTGAGGGGGCCTTCCAGAGCAAGGGGGCTTCTGACGGCGTCGCTTACTCGCTTCCCCTCTGTCAGAGGAGGAAGCGAGAAGTTCAGCGTAAGTGAACTAAAGTAAAACATCTTATAGTTTTTACAGACAACAAACAACAGCTGCAATAGCCGTCATGAAAATGTGCAGCCAGATAGATACTCTGTATTTTATAAGACCCCAAAATTCACTGCGAAATTAACCGGAAGTCTAATCGAATAAAGCTAAAATGGCTACTGTCTTTTTAACCCATTTAGATCTGAGGACAATTCTACAAAATAATGCCTTCTAAATCCTGACAGTTTTCTGAAAAACCCCATGTTTCTATGTCAGTCGTTCTCAAGCCCAGAAGCAAAGATTCGAGTTAAAAACGTTCACTGTGAAAGAATGCACTATACATTTTCAAGATTCTTCAAAAATAGCAGATCTACAAGCTCATAGTGCGGCTGCTATGAGCTTGATCTGCTATTTTTCATGCTTAAAACACCAAAAAAGGGGTTCCCGCCCAGAATGGGTTAAAAGTCATCGGAGGTGTAACCGCGAGGTAGCGGCGATTTAGTAATGAGACGTTCACATAATACACAATAAAAATACACATCTCTCCACAGCTCCGAAGCCTCCAACGCACTGTGACCCTCCAGAGGTCTACCATTCCAACAGCATCATAATCACCCAGTTGAAGACCAGGTACAAACCCGGAGAGAGGGTGTTCTACGACTGCATGGTGGGATATACTATGAACGGAGGACGTGCCGATGTGAGCTGTGAGGCTGGGAAATGGACACCTTTAACTCTGACATGTGAAGGTAAGTGTACGTTCGTCGGCAGTACCAGTGTTGATACATACACACAGCCTTTAACTCTGACATGTGAAGGTAAGTGTACGTTCGTCGGCAGTACCAGTGTTGATACATACACACAGCCTTTAACTCTGACATGTGAAGGTAAGTGTACGTTCGTCGGCAGTACCAGTGTTGATACATACACACAGCGTTGTGTCATCAGGGGTAAAGTTCCGAGTTCTCCCAACCACAGTGGGGTGTTGGGTTTTCAAACGCAGATGCTTTAAAATACTACTAATTTAAAAGTACGCGTCATGGATTGCCACATCACAGGCACAGATCCTTGACAATTCCTCGACAAGGAACGCTACTTTAGAAAATGAAACAAGCCTAGGAATGTTTTCCTTGACTGCTGGACATGATCCAACACAACACAATGGCCTGATATATTTGCTTGGTAAGAGACACTTTTCTATAGATATGATCATCAAAGTTCATTGACACACTTCCTATTCTCTACCATTGAACGACTTTTAACCCCCCCCCCCCCCCCCTCCCCAGTCCTAGAAGCAGTCATTCCCGGCTTCTAAAGCTAAATGTAATGAGTTTGCATGCTTTTTTGATAACAATTTTTTTTACATTAGAGCTGATATTATGAATGGTGCTGCTGCTAGCTCAAACCTTCAAACAGCAGCTAATGGTCCCAGGGGGAGCCTATTATCTTTCTGCGCAATTGATGAAGACAAACTCCGCAAAACCATATCACAGATGACATCATCCTCCTGTTCATTGGATACAATTCCCACCACCTTTCTCAACCTATCCTCCTATTGTTGGTCCTCTGCTATTCTCCTTGTACATTCTGCCATTGGGTGAACTCATTACCAATCACGGAGTCAATTTTCATTTCTATGCTGATAATACCCAACTATATCTTTCTGTGGCTCCAGATGATCCCTGTGCTTTAGACCCGCTGTTGACCTGTCTGTCTAGCATCAAATGTTGGATGAGTGAGAACTTTCTCAAGCTAAATGAGAATAAGTTCTCATAATTGGTTCTAGCGAGCAGAAAGAATCAATAATAAGCAGACTTGGCAACCTGACTGTAGAAGGTAACAGTACAGTAAAGAACCTGGGGGTCATTATTGATTCTGAATTGAATTTTAATTCACACATTAATCATGTACCAAGATTGCCTTTTTTCACCTTAGAAATATTGCACGAATCAGAGCCTATTTGTCTTTGGACGATGCAAAAACACTAATCCACGCACACACACACACACTTCTCTCCCTGGCTCTCATGCTCTAGTTGTCTCCATTTGACCCAGGCCAGTGCGGCAGGCGCACAGACCCGGCCGACTATAAACTCAGGATCAGCGGAGGCACTCTGTCCCGTCCTGGAGACCATCCGTGGCAGGTGTCCCTGCAGCACAGAGCCAAAAACTCATCTAAGGCGTTCGGACACGCCTGTGGAGGCGTCCTCATCGCGTCCTGTTGGGTCCTCACTGCTGCTCACTGCATGTAAGCTGCTCTAAATGCTAACATGAGCTGCTCCGAATGCTAACATGTGCTAACATGAGCTGCTCCGAATGCTAACATGTGCTAACATGCACAGGTGGTCTTAATTACTGACTTGCTTGTTTCTCCAGTAACGACGCCAAGGACATGCAGGTGGTCGTGGGGGGAGTGGACATCGGGAGCGAAGAAGAGTCAGACCAGGTCATCTCCGTGAAGAGAGACTTTGTTTATCTGGGTTACAGGATGATAGGCAACATTGGTGTTGCTACTAATGACATTGGTAAGGCCATTACTTTACTGTATGTCTTCTTTTCCAGACGAGCTGATTTCTTACCTTAATCTGGTGTTATCTCTGTACGTCTGTCTGTCTGTCTGTCTGTCTGTCTGTCTGTCTGTCTGTCTGTCTGTCTGTCTGTCTGTCTGTCTGTACGTCTGTCTGTATGTCTCTGTACGTCTGTGTCTGTACGTCTGTCTGTCTGTAGATCGGCTATTCTCAAGGTATCAAGGTCCGACAAAATACATTTTAGTCAACTAAATCGACCGCAGATTTAGTCGACTAAAATCTCATGACAATTAGTCGACTAAAACTAAACCAACACTAATTCACCAAGTGAAAACTAATCAAGAGACTGACTAAAACTAAAATAGAAATTTGCTGCCAAAAACAACACTGGTGTGTACGGACGGCTGTAAGGCACGTAACTCGAGAACCGCTCCGCCCCACCGACTTCAGATTCGCCACACGCGTTCCACACCCCCACAGGGAGGGCAGTGCCCGGTGTCGTTCCACACCCCCACAGGGAGTGCAGTGCCCGGTGTCGTTCCACACCCCCACAGGGAGTGCAGTGCCCGGTGTCGTTCCACACCCCCATTTCCCTTTTGACTGAATACCTGTCCATTTAAACTAGACGGTCCCGCCCCAAAGTTATTAGTGCAGCCGTGCCCGGCAGCCGGCGAAAACTAGAATTCTTAACAAGCCCGAAAATGCAGACCTCGCCCTTTAGAGCGAGGTGGCTTCTCGGCGTCTCGCCCTCAGGGCGTCTTACTGGTGTCTAGATAACAAGTGGTACAGGGGATGTTATCTAGATCAGGGGTTCTCAACCTTTTGGGCTGGGGACCCCCGGAAATGCTTTAGCCATGTCTCACGACATTTAAAGTAAATTCCTTCTGTCGATCAAATTATACTAAGATCCCCTGACCCCCGGGTTCGAACTGGAAACCTTGCGTTTACGATCCAGTCACTCTACCCCTGAGCCACCGCCGTATTATTATTTACTGTTCTATTCTGTTTCCTGTGTCTCAGCATTACTCCAGCTGGAATTCACCGATGACCCATTCTGTGCCAAGGAAACCAGCTATGTTAAATATGCCTGTCTGCCAAACAAGCTCTTCCCCGATGGAAAGGAGTGTGTGGTCGCTGGATGGGGCGAAACTAAAGATGGTACGTATCCAACCACTAATCACACCTTAAATAAAAGCTGCACTAGTCTATATAAGGTATAATTGCCTATGTTATATGTATCGTATAATGTAGCAGGTATATGATGCAGTTTGTCTCTGGAGTTCTTTATTCTATATATATATATATATATATATATATATATACATATACATATACATTTATTTAATAAATGGCCTATTTGTGAGTGCGCTACTGCTATATGCCTATATGCTCCATATAACAATACATGGGACGAAAAGCTGAAATTAATAATTCTTATTATCTTTTATTTTATTATTTTCTATTCATTATAGATTATTATAGGTCTTCTAATGTCCTAGAAGGATTTTTAGCTGAGCTGTCTGTGTGTGTGTGTTCTTCTTCCTCAGCTGACCACCCACACAACATGTCACATGGCCAGCTTTCCGTGATGTCTGAGGAGCGTTGTCAGGGGTTCCATGGCTACCTGGACAACACCATGATCTGTGCAGGAGACAAGTTGGGAAAAGTTGGCTCCTGTAGTGTAAGTGTGCGTGGGTGCGTGAGTGTATTAGGTCACCTTCACACCAGGATGTTATACTGCAACTTAAAATGAATCCTGTCGGCCATTTTTGTAAAAAAAATCTTGTTTAAAAAAAAATCTGCCTAATGATGATGTCACTGGAAGACGGTTTCTAAACTGCCCACAGCCCTCCTATGAGACACAGACTGAGTAGAAAAAGATCATGCCATTTTATCATGATTATTAGTGAGGACCTATTATATGAAGATAGGTTGAAAAGTGGTGAAGTGGTAACCTGACGCTGCCAGATCCAAGAAGCTTGCTACACAAATTTGTTTCACAGCTTATTGGGATCTGGGATCGCGGAAGCAAATTCAATGACGGGGCTGTTCCTTTTTTTCAAGATACTTGGTAGATGATTGGATGGGACCGTCTGTCTATCACCGTGTGGGCGTGAAAACACAACCAATCATATTGACGTGTCTATATAGCTTCACATCCGGTTTCGCACATATCCCGCCCTTAGCTCACGCTGATTGGTCCGGTACAGAACAGATTTTTGTCAGCTCAACTCCCTGAGAGATCCCAGATGAGTGCTGTGTTGGGGAACATGGTTACCCAATACCGCCCCCATCTGGCAGTGTCAGGTTAGTGAAGTGGTCCTTTAAGGAAACAAAAAAACACTGCAGTGTACAGAATATTTGGTCTGTGTCGTCTTCTTCAAATAGCCTATAGCAGGGGTACTCAACTGGCGGACCGCGGTCCGCGACCGGACCGCGGACCACCTATTTGCGGACCACCCAAAAAAAAAAAAAAAAAAAAAACGTTTTTTTTTTTTTTTTTTTTAAGTTAATAATAAAAATAACATCAGATGGTACATTTCTCATGTGAAATTGCTGCAAAGGCCCCCAAAATGTCCCCCAAGGGCCCCCAAAATTCTGGCGCGCGCTATGCGCGCGCGCAGTGTGGCCTGCCAAGGCGTATAACTCCCGGCCTGATTTGGAGTTCCACTCCGGGCCTGCACTCTGCACCCCATTATTGGTTGGGTGGAAGGCGATCTGATTTATATAAGCTTGGCTTGACCATACTAAACGGGCATAGAGCCCCGCTCTCCGATGGACGCCGCGCATGGGACCGGACCTCGGTCTTATTCAAAAAATTATTTGTGGACCTTCATCATTTCTAGTTGAGGACCCCTGGCCTATAGGCCTATACTTCAAACTTCAACACATAGCTCAGCATGATCTATGATCTATAAACTGTAGCAAACATGGCATATTAATAATACATTTATATAATCATTGGATCGTCTATGTTTATGGGAGTAGGCTATTATAAAAATGTATCATTTTAACACCATACATTTCACTGTGTAGTTCATGAATTGAACACATTGATAACGTTCCTTGCTGCGGTTCCTTGCTATACAGCGCAGCGTGAACGCAAACGCAGCAAATTGTATATGCAAGAAATTCAAGAATGATTCAAACTCCACCCCCCAATGGCATGGAGTGTACCGAAGTAGAGGTGTGAATGCGACCGAGTGCTGTTAGTCCAGAGGGCCAGGCCAGATTCTGGTACCATTTTGGTATCTTTGTGTCCCTACATGTCTCTAGTTTATATTTTGGTATGATAACACGTCTTCCAATTCAGTAGCTTAATGCCAGTTATCACTCTTTAAACAAACCTACCCCATATGAAACTGTGACGTGTGTATATCCTTATTATGACTTCTAGACAATACATTTTGGTAACCAGTGGTCTTATAAAGTGGTCCAGTGGTCTTATTGGCACCAAAATGGTACCAATTCGTGAAAATATCAGTATTGGCCCCTGGACTATGCAGTCGTGTCCACCTAAAGCGACGCACACACGCATATATTATAGTTTACTGGTGTATAAATAGTAGTAGGAAACATTTTGTAAATCTTCTCAAGGAATGCCTTGAATTTAATATTATAGCCTATTAGTAGGCTATAATAGAATGAAAGGATGAATTTAAAGGTGTAGTAGGCTATAATAGAATGAAAGGATGAATTTAAAGGTGCAGTAGGCTATAATAGAATGAAAGGATGAATTTAAAGGTGTAGTAGGCTATAATAGAATGAAAGGATGAATTTAAAGGTGCAGTAGGCTATAATAGAATGAAAGGATGAATTTAAAGGTGCAGTAGGCTATAATAGAATGAAAGGATGAATTTAAAGGTGTAGTAGGCTATAATAGAATGAAAGGATGAATTTAAAGGTGCAGTAGGCTATAATAGAATGAAAGGATGAATTTAAAGGTGTAGTAGGCTATAATAGAATGAAAGGATGAATTTAAAGGTGCAGTAGGCTATAATAGAATGAAAGGATGAATTTAAAGGTGCAGTAGGCTATAATAGAATGAAAGGATGAATTTAAAGGTGTAGTAGGCTATAATAGAATGACAGGATGAATTTAAAGGTGTAGTAGGCTATAATAGAATGAAAGGATGAATTTAAAGGTGCAGTAGGCTATAATAGAATGAAATGATGAATTTAAAGGTGCAGTAGGCTATAATAGAATGAAAGGATGAATTTAAAGGTGTAGTAGGCTATAATAGAATGACAGGATGAATTTAAAGGTGTAGTAGGCTATAATAGAATGAAAGGATGAATTTAAAGGTGTAGTAGGCTATAATAGAATGAAAGGCTGAATTTAAAGGTGTAGTAGGCTATAATATAATACATCCTTACATCCGGTCTCTTAGGGGGATTCGGGCGGACCCCTGATGTGTAAGGACGATGGGGTTTACTACACGGCAGGCTTGGTGAGCGGGGGGAGCGCCACATGCGGTGCTGCGACACCCGGCGTCTATGCCAACGTCCACCGATATGTTCAATGGATTTCTAGCTGCATATATCACCAAGGAACCCCATGCAGGACACAGAGTGTTCCTGTGGAGGATGAATATGACTATGGTGATAATTCAAGATTTGGCTGATATTTCTCTAACTAGTTGCCAAGGTCTTTCCAGCCAGATATCTCATTTCCTCTCTCTCTATATCCTGACCTGATTGGCTGAAAATGTGTCACTTACCTGAAAATGTATTTTCTCTTTATTAACCCTCTAACACCCGCATTAATTTCTACTTGCAAAAAATAGATTTCAACCTTACTACTACTTTGTACTACTAGGACTAAGACTAAAAAATATGTTAAAAAAAATAAAAGAATAAAGTTTGATGAAAAATGTATAATAATTATATAATAATATATACTTACCCGAAAATGTATTTTCTGTTTATTAACCCTCTAACACCCACATTAATTTCTACTTGCAAAAAATAGATTTCAACCTTACTACTACTTTGTACTACTAGGACTAAGACAAAAAAATGTTAAAAAAAAGAAAAAAAAAAAAAAAGTTTGATGAAAAATGTATAATAATTATATAATAATATATACTTACCTGAAAATGTATTTTCTGTTTATTAAAGAGCTGGAGAGCAGTGGTTCTCAACCAGTGGTCCGGGGACCACCGGTGGTCCAGGTGGTCCCCAGCTAAATGATGGAGAGTTGGTAACCAAATGGACCCTTAGGCTATAGATCTTTAACTCTTGAGAGTGTAAAATGAAACCACATGGACCCGTATGGGTTCATTTGGATACACGCTCAAGAGTTAAAATATTGTTAAACATCTGCATTACTTAATTTACAATTAGAGAATGTAGAAGAAGTGTTATTTGCCTGTTATCTCCTACGGTAGCACATCAACACAGCATGGAATGGTGGACAAAATCTTATGATGACAAAATATTGAGGCTAAATCTCATAAAATGGTGGTTCCGTGGCTCAAATGCCAAATAAGTAATGGACCTTGCTATGAAAAGGGTTGAAAACCACTGCCCTATAGAAATGATTACTGTCACAATATAATGCTTTAATCTTTTAACAAAAAAAATGTTTTGTTTTAACCAAAGAATACTACCCTTTAGGCCTATATACCTTGAAGTTGTCCCATAATGCATTGTGAAAAGGAACTGTTGGGTGAATGACGTAGGTACGGTCTTGAAGTGCCATGAGAAAACTGATTCAGCAATAATGAATAAATTTACTTGATTGACTGTTTGTTTTTTTCTTCAGTAGCCTACTTCATGGAAGCACACGTCAACCTACTTGTTCCTCACCTGTCTAACTGAATTGATTGATTGATTATTTTACCCATATAGCAAATCTAGCTAAGAAAATCCATCTGAAAAGCCGCTTCCTCTACTGACATAGATCATAGATCTATAGATCATAGATCACGGTATGAGAACAGAAAGAGGGTCATTCAAGCTACACACATTTTGATCCTGGAGATATTTTGCATGCATGCCCCAGACAGCCCTTCTATCACAGGCCGTGTTGGAAAGGTTACTCAAAAACGGTAACATAATGTGACCGTTTCTAAGGCTAAGTCATTGAATCATAGCTTCATAATGTGACCGTTTCTAAGGCTAAGTCATTGAATCATAGCTTCATAATGTGACCGTTTCTAAGGCTAAGTCATTGAATCATAACGGTAACATAATGTGACCGTTTCTAAGGCTAAGTCATTGAATCATAACATAATGTGACCGTTTCTAAGGCTAAGTCATTGAATCATAGCTTCATAATGTGACCGTTTCTAAGGCTAAGTCATTGGATCATAGCTTCATAATGTGACCGTTTCTAAGGCTAAGTCATTGGATCATAGCTTCATAATGTGACCGTTTCTAAGGCTAAGTCATTGAATCAAAACGGTAACATAATGTGACCGTTTCTAAGGCTAAGTCATTGGATCATAGCTTCATAATGTGACCGTTTCTAAGGCTAAGTCATTGAATCATAACGGTAACATAATGTGACCGTTTCTAAGGCTAAGTCATTGAATCATAACGGTAACATAATGTGACCGTTTCTAAGGCTAAGTCATTGGATCATAGCTTCATAATGTGACCGTTTCTAAGGCTAAGTCATTGAATCATAGCTTCAAATTGACATTGTTCAGTTTGACCCGCCAGTTTTGGAGATATGGCTTATCGAGAAATGTCTTGCAGAAAATGAGTTTAGAAAACAGACTTGATGGTTCACTTCTGTTGACTCTAACATTACACCTATAGCTACATGTTTAAGCATTTATTTCATATTTACATGTCTTCTGTGGACTCTAACATTACACCTAGCTACATGTGTAAGCATTTATTTTATATTACATGTCGATTTCAGCTCTGACATTTATTTCAGTCATGCTCTAGTATGTGAAGGTTCTGCCTGTGCTATTATCTTTATTATATATTTGTTAAGTTTTTCTCTACTGACCTGAACAGTTAGTATTGCCGCCATGACTGTCTCTGTATCAAACAGAGTCACATTACATATTAGCTATTACTAGTTACTTTAGAAATAAGTAATATTACTTCCGAATCCGAATGGGAAGCCTTTATTGCCATGACATGTAAACATGTTATGAATTTGGTTTGGTGGACAGCAGAGTGCAGTTACAACATTAGGACAAGTTTAAAAACAACATGCAATGAATAGTGAATAAATATCAAGTGTTCAGGTCAGTTCAGAGCACAAGTCGGTGTGTGTGTGTGTGTGTGTGTGTGTGTGTGTGTGTGTGTGTGTGCCCGAGATGCGACAGCTCCTGACACAGCACGCACAAGTTGGTGGCAGTTTTTCAACCTAAACTGACTTGTTTTAGATGTATTTGGAAATTATTATTAATAATTCTCCTCGTGGAATTAAAGTGAGAAATGGTGCCAAAGCCCCGTGGTTTCGGGCGGGTCAAAAAAGAAGTCACCGTCTGATACAATCACATTCTAAACCCAAACTTTAGTTTCGGAGACACAAATCTCTACAGTCTGTCTATTGGCCTTTTCCCTCTGCTGTGTGTGTGTGTGTGTGTGTGTGTGTGTTTGTGTTCCACTTCCTGACCCAGTTTCATTAGATTTCATTGGATCAAATTGACAGGAAGTGGAACAGACACCGCCCAATGACAGCGCTGCCTACTGGCATCAAGGAGTCGCGGTGCGGCGCGCAGAGATGGGCAGTATTTGAAATACATGTATTTGAAATACGTATTTGAAATACTTTTTTGTATTTTGTAATTTGTATTTCGCTGGGATGGAAGATGTATTTTGCATTTTGTATTTAGATACATTTTTTGACCCAGTATTTGTATTTTGTATCAAAATAAATTTTCAATGTATTTTGCCCATCTCTGGCGACGCGTTGGTATAGCTTGGTATATATGTTGTTGTTGCAAACAGCACTGTAGCTGGGCTGGGCATCATCAACTTTCCTGAATGTAATGTAAAAAAACACATACCAGTATGTAGCTGGGACAAAACTTAAAAATCATGAACAGTATATATTGGTTGTATGAATATATAACCCCTTTAAAAGGTTACAAAGGTTGTATTACAAGTACAACCTTTCTAACCGTTTAATAATGACAATGACAATATGACAATGCATGTTAATTAATTCATGAATTAATTAATTGGCTGAATCAGTAGGGGCCTTTTGATTTGGTGAAGCGCCAGGGCCTTGAGAGGGGTTAATCCGTCACTGACGACACCCTGTGTATGTAGGTAGGCATACTTTTACTTTACTTGACTGTTTTCACTAGAAAAATATATAATATATAGAGGCAAATATTGCACCTTTTTTTTTGTCCAGAGTCCACAACAATTATTATTTGCAGCTTTACTCTTTACTTTGCATAATTATTAATACAAATACTAGCTAAAACAATAAACAATAATAGCTACAACAATAAACAATAATAGCTACAACAATATAGCCTAAACAATAATAGCTACAGCCTACATATAACATAACACTATAAAACAATAAAACATTTAATTAATCCCTCCACCACTGCTTTATCAAACTTTCATCCACACCCCTTGACCCCCCCCCCCCCCCTCTCTCTCTCTCTCTCTCTCTCTCTCTCTCTCTCTCTCTCTCACACACACACACACACACACACACACACACACACACACACACACACACACACACACACCGGATTTCAACTGATTGTTCTAATTAGAGCATGTGATCGTCCTCTAGATGGCGGTGATGTCATGCTCTTTGAGCCACAACACATGCGATTGGATTTTCACATCTGATTGATTGAAATATCTATTAACAGTTTGCAGAATTACAGTACAGTACAGTACACCGCCAAATCTTTGTGGGATGATCGTCACCATATCTGTGGAACGCCCTACCCCAGAACCTGAGAGACGCAACCTCAGTGGCTCTTTTTAAATCACTGTTAAACCCACCTGTTCACACAGGCTTTCCCCTAGATCTATTTTTATTGTTTGTATACTATGTGTTGTTGTTTTATATGGGGTGACTGTGGCTCAAGAGGTAGAGCAGGTCGTCCAATGATCCATGGGTCGGCAGTTCGAATCCCGGCTCCTCCTGTCTACATGTCGAAGTGTCCTTGGGCAAGACACTGAACCCCCAATTGCTCCCGATGTGCTGGTTGGTGCCTTGCATGGCTTCCGCTGCCATCGGTGTATGAATGTGTGTGTGAATGGGTGAATGTAATGCACAATCTATGTAAAGCGCCTTGGATAAAGGTGCTATATAAATGCACCATTTACCATTTATAAACCCACCTGTTCCCACAGGCTTTCCCCTAGATCTATTTTATTGTTATTATATATGTGGTGTTGTTTTATAAACCCACCTGTTCCCACAGGCTTTCCCCTAGATCTATTTTATTGTTATTATATATGTGGTGTTGTTTTATAAACCCACCTGTTCCCACAGGCTTTCCCCTAGATCTATTTTATTGTTATTATATATGTGGTGTTGTTTTATAAACCCACCTGTTCCCACAGGCTTTCCCCTAGATCTATTTTATTGTTTTTATACTATGTGGTGTTGTTTTATAAACCCACCTGTTCCCAAAGGCTTTCCCCTAGATCTATTTTATTGTTTTTATACTATGTGGTGTTGTTTTATAAACCCACCTGTTCCCACAGGCTTTCCCCTAGATCTATTTTATTGTTATTATATATGTGGTGTTGTTTTATAAACCCACCTGTTCCCACAGGCTTTCCCCTAGATCTATTTTATTGTTTTTATACTATGTGGTGTTGTTTTATAAACCCACCTGTTCCCAAAGGCTTTCCCCTAGATCTATTTTATTGTTTTTATACTATGTGGTGTTGTTTTATAAACCCACCTGTTCCCACAGGCTTTCCCCTAGATCTATTTTGATTGTTTTTATACTATGTGGTGTTGTTTTATAAACCCACCTGTTCCCACAGGCTTTCCCCTAGATCTATTTTATTGTTTTTATACTATGTGGTGTTGTTTTATAAACCCACCTGTTCCCACAGGCTTTCCCCTAGATCCATTTTGATTGTTTTTATACTATGTGGTGTTGTTTTATAAACCCACCTGTTCCCACAGGCTTTCCCCTAGATCTATTTTATTGTTTTTATACTATGTGGTGTTGTTTTATAAACCCACCTGTTCCCACAGGCTTTCCCCTAGATCTATTTTATTGTTTTTATACTATGTGGTGTTGTTTTATAAACCCACCTGTTCCCACAGGCTTTCCCCTAGATCTATTTGATTGTTTTTATACTATGTGGTGTTGTTTTATAAACCCACCTGTTCCCACAGGCTTTCCCCTAGATCTATTTTATTGTTTTTATACTATGTGGTGTTGTTTTATAAACCCAGCTGTTCACACAGGCTTTCCCCTAGATCTATTTTATTGTTATTATATATGTGGTGTTGTTTTATAAACCCACCTGTTCCCACAGGCTTTCCCCTAGATCTATTTTATTGTTTTTATACTATGTGGTGTTGTTTTATAAACCCACCTGTTCCCACAGGCTTTCCCCTAGATCTATTTTATTGTTTTTATACTATGTGGTGTTGTTTTATAAACCCACCTGTTCACACAGGCTTTCCCCTAGATCTATGTTTATTGTTATTATATATGTGGTGTTGTTTTATTCTATTGCTTCTGTGCACTGCAGTAATGATTTAGTTGTTGTTCTTATTCCACCAAGTGCCTCTAAGCTGGTGTACTGCATTTTTATATTCCAATGTAAAGCACTTTGTTTTGAAAAGTGCTTTATAAATCTTATAACATTAGTGAGGATGAATTAGAATTCATGGTGGTCATAGGTGGTCCAAAAATAGCTGATCTACAAGCTCACAGCTGGTACATTAGCCTCGCTGTAAGCACTGACTGGACCAGGGCTACTACATCCGCACATTGCCGATCAAGAATAGTGGCTAAATAGTGGCCAATATCAGAGCGATATATCAGTCTGGCTCTAGTGTCCACTGTTCCTTTGCATGTCCAGTTTGTCCACGGACGCTGCCCAAAACTGGATCAATCTGCAATTCAATCCCTTATCCCACCATTGTAAAGGAAATAAATACCTTATGAGTTGTCTGAAGTTATATTTGTTCAAGCTAAAATAAACAAAAGACGATGAAATGGGGATAGGCCACTAAAGCAGTTTATCTGTATGCTCATATCCACCATAGAATCCATACTAATTCATTCTGTAGACATACAGTAACTGTTTAGTTAGTACCTGCTATTATTCATTCTATATTCATTCCAGAGCTGGCCAACAATGTGGCTGTCCTTGGTGGCAGTGCTTAGGTCTAGATCACTGTGTGTGTGTGTGTGTGTGTGTGTGTGTGTGTGTGTGTGTGTGTGTGTGTGTGTGTGTGTGTGTGTGTGTGTGTGTGTGTGTGTGTGTGTGTGTGTGTGTGTGTGTGTGTGTGTGTGTGTGTGTGTGTGGAAGAACTGACTCCTCTCTGATCAACTTCAAAACACTTTTTTTCCCCAACCCATAACCCCCCCCCCCCCCCCCCCCCCCATCCCCCTGCCTGAGGCCTGCCTCGGTTCCCTAGCTCTTCTTCACACAGTCTCAGCTGTGATCTAAGTTCATGTAATTGATCTAAGTTCATGTAATTGATCTAAGTTCATGTAATTGATCTAAGTTCATGTAATTGGTGTAATGCTCTCAGCTTGTTACTGCAGCAGCGTTCATGTAATTGGTGTAATGCTCTCAGCTTGTTACTGCAGCAGCGTTCATGTAATTGATCTAAGTTCATGTAATTGATCTAAGTTCATGTAATTGGTGTAATGCTCTCAGCTTGTTACTGCAGCAGCGTTCATGTAATTGATCTAAGTTCATGTAATTGATCTAAGTTCATGTAATTGATCTAAGTTCATGTAATTGGTGTAATGCTCTCAGCTTGTTACTGCAGCAGCCAACCCTGAGGATGCCACAGCAGTCCCCATTTCTTATTTTTTAACAATAAAAACAATAAAAACAGCACAAAAAAAGTGTGTGCAGGTGAGAAAATAGACCCAGGGAGGGCTTTATGTGGTTCTCACCAAAGATAATATACAGATAGTAAGACAAAGTAATCAAAGTAATCCATAGGTATGGAACAAACATGCCCTATTCCACCACTACAAGGTGACGATCCTTGGATCCCACATAGGCACACACACACTCACACTCACACACACACACACACACACACACACACACACACACACACACTCACACTCACACACTCACACTCACACTCACACTCACACACACACTCACACTCACACACTCACACACACTCGTGCACGCACGCACAAAACACCTCTTTCACTTTCTTTCATTATATTTTTGCTACCTTTGCGCACAACACTCTTGTATGATGAAGTACACAAAAGAAAAACATAACAAGTTGAAATATGATATACAGCAATGATGTGTACAATGTGTGTTGAGTTGTAGAGAGGATGTTCAGTGATATGTACAGTGTGTGTTGAGTTGTAGAGAGGATGTTCAGTGATATGTACAATGTGTGTTGAGTTGTAGAGAGGATGTTCAGTGATATGTACAATGTGTGTTGAGTTGTAGAGAGGATGTTCAGTGATGTACAATGTGTGTTGAGTTGTAGAGAGGATGTTCAGTGATCTGTACAATGTGTGTTGAGTTGTAGAGAGGATGTTCAGTGATCTGTACAATGTGTGTTGAGTTGTAGAGAGGATGTTCAGTGATGTACAATGTGTGTTGAGTTGTAGAGAGGATGTTCAGTGATATGTACAATGTGTGTTGAGTTGTAGAGAGGATGTTCAGTGATGTACAATGTGTGTTGAGTTGTAGAGAGGATGTTCAGTGATCTGTACAATGTGTGTTGAGTTGTAGAGAGGATGTTCAGTGATATGTACAATGTGTGTTGAGTTGTAGAGAGGATGTTCAGTGATGTACAATGTGTGTTGAGTTGTAGAGAGGATGTTCAGTGATCTGTACAATGTGTGTTGAGTTGTAGAGAGGATGTTCAGTGATCTGTACAGTGTGTGTTGAGTTGTAGAGACGATGTTCAGTGATATGTACAGTGTGTGTTGAGTTGTAGAGAGGATGTTCAGTGATGTACAATGTGTGTTGAGTTGTAGAGAGGATGTTCAGTGATGTACAGTGTGTGTTGAGTTGTAGAGAGGATGTTCAGTGATATGTACAGTGTGTGTTGAGTTGTAGAGAGGATGTTCAGTGATGTACAGTGTGTGTTGAGTTGTAGAGAGGATGTTCAGTGATGTACAATGTGTGTTGAGTTGTAGAGAGGATGTTCAGTGATATGTACAATGTGTGTTGAGTTGTAGAGAGGATGTTCAATGATATGTACAATGTGTGTTGAGTTGTAGAGAGGATGTTCAATGATATGTACAATGTGTGTTGAGTTGTAGAGAGGATGTTCAGTGATGTACAATGTGTGTTGAGTTGTAGAGACGATGTTCAATGATATGTACAGTGTGTGTTGAGTTGTAGAGAGGATGTTCAGTGATATGTACAGTGTGTTTGCTGCTGAACATCCTCACTACAAGTCAACAGAGTGAGAGGACCACAGACGTCACAGCGTTGTTGTCCTCAGTCTAATTGTCCTCGGTTGTTGAGTGAGAGGACCACAGACGTCACAGCGTTGCTGTTCTCAGTCTAATTGTCCTCGGTTGTTGAGTGAGAGGACCACAGACGTCACAGCGTTGCTGTTCTCAGTCTAATTGTCCTGGGTTGTTGAGTGAGAGGACCACAGACGTCACAGCGTTGCTGTCCTCAGTCTAATTGTCCTGGGTTGTTGAGTGAGAGGACCACAGACGTCACAGCGTTGCTGTCCTCAGTCTAATTGTCCTGGGTGGTTGAGTGAGAGGACCACAGACGTCACAGCGTTGCTGTCCTCAGTCTAATTGTCCTCGGTTGTTGAGTGAGAGGACCACAGACGTCACAGCGTTGCTGTTCTCAGTCTAATTGTCCTCGGTTGTTGAGTGAGAGGACCACAGACGTCACAGCGTTGTTGTCCTCAGTCTAATTGTCCTCGGTTGTTGAGTGAGAGGACCACAGACGTCACAGCGTTGTTGTTCTCAGTCTAATTGTCCTCGGTTGTTGAGTGAGAGGACCACAGACGTCACAGCGTTGCTGTTCTCAGTCTAATTGTCCTCGGTTGTTGAATGGCTGGAGAAACACCACATCTCAACACAACAGGCACTTGAGCTGCATGTTCTCCAGATGGTTACCATGGTTACAGGACGGGAGAAGCTCATGCTTTAAGGTTCAAGCTATAGCATGAACTGTGGATCATCATCTGGCGCGCGCACGCACGCACGCACGCACGCACGCACGCACGCACGCACGCACGCACGCACGCACGCACGCACGCACGCACACGCGCGCGCACACACACACACACACACACACACACACACACACACACACACACACACACACAACACTGTGCTTCCCCACACAACCTTGCACAGTTACTTTCAAAGGCTTTGTGTAGTGTGCAGTGTGTAGCGTGTAGCGTGTAGCTTGTAGCGTGTAGCGTGTAGCGTGTAGTGTGTAGTGTGTAGTGTACACTGCAGGGCTGGACCGTCACACACTGTGGAAATGTTGTCATGCTAAAGTATTGGCATCAAAATATACTTACAGTAACAGTACTCTGTTTGAACCCTATATATCTGTTTTATCTTAAAGGAGAATTCCATGCTAGAATGCTTTCTTATCTTTCTTACCTTTATTTGTAGTTGTTACGTCCCCACCAAAGAGGTCCAGGTGTTTTTTTGTTCAAAAACTCCTTATTGGCTATTTTCCATACCATAAGCCCTCAATGAATTGCATTGCATTGAGTGGGAATTGAATGGGGCTATGGGGTGTTATGCTAGTTCGCTTATTTCCATCGAAAGAAGTAGTAAAGTGTGCCGCTTGGGATATTATTTACATTATGAAGAGATGATATATACAAAGAAATTATAATTTTGAGCAATGGAAATAAGCGAATTAGCACAACACCCCATAGCCCCATTCAATTCCCATTCAATTCAATGCAATTCATTTAGGGCTTATGGTAGGGGAAATAGCCAATAAGGAGCTTTTGCACAAAATAACACCTGGACCTCTTTGGTGGGGACGTAACGACTACAAAGAAAGGTAAGAAAGCCTTTTAGTATGGAATTCTCCTTTAATAGCCTAATCTAATTATGCAAAGTATCTAGTAACTAAAGATGTCAAATAAAATAACTTTAGTGGAGTAAAAAATAAATAGAACATTCGTAAAGTGTAAAAATAAGAAATGCTCAATTAAAGTTAAAATATGTCAAAAGTACAGTAGGCCTACTAGTAGAGCAAAGTATTGGTTATTCTTCACATCATGATCTAACCGTATAGTCTTCACAGTATAGTGGGTGCACTGGGACAGTCTGATGCTTATCCCCCATTCAGGGGACAGTCTGATGCTTATCCCCCATTCAGGGGACAGTCTGATGCTTATCCCCCATTCAGGGGACAGTCTGATGCTTATCCCCCATTCAGGGGACAGTCTGATGCTTATCCCCCATTCAGGGGACAGTCTGATGCTTATCCCCCATTCAGGGGACAGTCTGATGCTTATCCCCCATCCAGGGTTGGGCTGGGACAGTCTGATGCTTATCCCCCATTCACTGGGACAGTCTGATGCTTATCCCCCATTCACTGGGACAGTCTGATGCTTATCCCCCATTCACTGGGACAGTCTGATGCTTATCCCCCATTCACTGGGACAGTCTGATGCTTATCCCCCATTCAGGGACAGTCTGATGCTTATCCCCCATTCAGGGACAGTCTGATGCTTATCCCCCATTCACTGGGACAGTCTGATGCTTATCCCCCATTCACTGGGACAGTCTGATGCTTATCCCCCATTCAGGACTGGGCTGGGACAGTCTGATGCTTATCCCCCATTCAGGGTTGGGCTGGGACAGTCTGATGCTTATCCCCCATTCAGGACTGGGCTGGGACAGTCTGATGCTTATCCCCCATTCAGGGTTGGGCTGGGACAGTCTGATGCTTATCCCCCATTCAGGACTGGGCTGGGACAGTCTGATGCTTATCCCCCATTCAGGACTGGGCTGGGACAGTCTGATGCTTATCCCCCATTCAGGACTGGGCTGGGACAGTCTGATGCTTATCCCCCATTCAGGACTGGGCTGGGACAGTCTGATGCTTATCCCCCATTCAGGGTTGGGCTGGGACAGTCTGATGCTTATCCCCCATTCAGGACTGAGGATGATGGCTTCTTTAGCAAGTTGAGCTGTACTGAAGTGTGAGATGCAGAGGTTGTGACGACAAGAGACAACTCAATGTCACTCAGTGGAATAATGCAGGAGCCGAGGTGACATGTCCCTGTCTGCTTGCTTCCGGGGACAGAAGTATAGCCGAGGTGACATGTCCCTGTCTGCTTGTTTCCGGGGACAGAAGTATAGCCGAGGTGTCATGTCCCTGTCTGCTTGTTTCCAGAGACTACAGTATAGCCGAGGTGACATGTCCCTGTCTGCTGGTTTTCAGGGACTACAGTATAGCCGAGGTGACATGTCCCTGTCGGCTTGTTTCCAGGGACTACAGTATAGCCGAGGTGACATGTCCCTGTCTGCTTGTTTCCAGGGACTACAGTATAGCCGAGGTGACATGTCCCTGTCTGCTTGTTTCCAGGGACTACAGTATAGCCGAGGTGACATGTCCCTGTCTGCTTGTTTCCGGGGACTACAGTATATTGGGGTCATCGTGTGTCCCTGTCTGCTTGTTTCCGGGGACTGCAGCATATTGGGGTCACTGTGTGTCCCTGTCTGCTTGTTTCCGGGGACTGCAGCATATTGGGGTCACTGTGTGTCCCTGTCTGCTTGTTTCCGGGGACTACAGCATATTGGGGTCATCGTGTGTCCCTGTCTGCTTGTTTCCGGGGACTACAGCATATTGGGGTCATCGTGCTGTTAGACAAACAACTGTGGAAATGGGAGATATTTGAAACCTGGGCAGAGTTTATGGGTCCATTTTGGGGGTTTTAACATGAACCCTACAGGCAGCGACCCACTGCTATAGACAGAGGTCCTTAAAGGCAGCGACCCACTGCTATAGACAGAGGTCCTTAAAGGCAGCGACCCACTGCTATAGACAGAGGTCCTTAAAGGCAGCGACCCACTGCTATAGACAGAGGTCCTTAAAGGCAGCGACCCACTGCTATAGACAGAGGTCCTTAAAGGCAGCGACCCACTGCTATAGACAGAGGTCCTTAAAGGCAGCGACCCACTGCTATAGACAGAGGTCCTTAAAGGCAGCGACCCACTGCTATAGACAGAGGTCCTTAAAGGCAGCGACCCACTGCTATAGACAGAGGTCCTTAAAGGCAGCGACCCACTGCTATAGACAGAGGTCCTTAAAGGCAGCGACCCACTGCTATAGACAGAGGTCCTTAAAGGCAGCGACCCACTGCTATAGACAGAGGTCCTTAAAGGCAGCGACCCACTGCTATAGACAGAGGTCCTTAAAGGCAGCGACCCACTGCTATAGACAGAGGTCCTTAAAGGCAGCGACCCACTGCTATAGACAGAGGTCCTTAAAGGCAGCGACCCACTGCTATAGACAGAGGTCCTTAAAGGCAGCGACCCACTGCTATAGACAGAGGTCCTTAAAGGCAGCGACCCACTGCTATAGACAGAGGTCCTTAAAGGCAGCGACCCACTGCTATAGACAGAGGTCCTTAAAGGCAGCGACCCACTGCTATAGACAGAGGTCCTTAAAGGCAGCGACCCACTGCTATAGACAGAGGTCCTTAAAGGCAGCGACCCACTGCTATAGACAGAGGTCCTTAAAGGCAGCGACCCACTGCTATAGACAGAGGTCCTTAAAGGCAGCGACCCACTGCTATAGACAGAGGTCCTTAAAGGCAGCGACCCACTGCTATAGACAGAGGTCCTTAAAGGCAGCGACCCACTGCTATAGACAGAGGTCCTTAAAGGCAGCGACCCACTGCTATAGACAGAGGTCCTTAAAGGCAGCGACCCACTGCTATAGACAGAGGTCCTTAAAGGCAGCGACCCACTGCTATAGACAGAGGTCCTTAAAGGCAGCGACCCACTGCTATAGACAGAGGTCCTTAAAGGCAGCGACCCACTGCTATAGACAGAGGTCCTTAAAGGCAGCGACCCACTGCTATAGACAGAGGTCCTTAAAGGCAGCGACCCACTGCTATAGACAGAGGTCCTTAAAGGCAGCGACCCACTGCTATAGACAGAGGTCCTTAAAGGCAGCGACCCACTGCTATAGACAGAGGTCCTTAAAGGCAGCGACCCACTGCTATAGACAGAGGTCCTTAAAGGCAGCGACCCACTGCTATAGACAGAGGTCCTTAAAGGCAGCGACCCACTGCTATAGACAGAGGTCCTTAAAGGCAGCGACCCACTGCTATAGACAGAGGTCCTTAAAGGCAGCGACCCACTGCTATAGACAGAGGTCCTTAAAGGCAGCGACCCACTGCTATAGACAGAGGTCCTTAAAGGCAGCGACCCACTGCTATAGACAGAGGTCCTTAAAGGCAGCGACCCACTGCTATAGACAGAGGTCCTTAAAGGCAGCGACCCACTGCTATAGACAGAGGTCCTTAAAGGCAGCGACCCACTGCTATAGACAGAGGTCCTTAAAGGCAGCGACCCACTGCTATAGACAGAGGTCCTTAAAGGCAACGACCCACTGCTATAGACAGAGGTCCTTAAAGGCAGCGACCCACTGCTATAGACAGAGGTCCTTAAAGGCAGCGACCCACTGCTATAGACAGAGGTCCTTAAAGGCAGCGACCCACTGCTATAGACAGAGGTCCTTAAAGGCAGCGACCCACTGCTATAGACAGAGGTCCTTAAAGGCAGCGACCCACTGCTATAGACAGAGGTCCTTAAAGGCAGCGACCCACTGCTATAGACAGAGGTCCTTAAAGGCAGCGACCCACTGCTATAGACAGAGGTCCTTAAAGGCAGCGACCCACTGCTATAGACAGAGGTCCTTAAAGGCAGCGACCCACTGCTATAGACAGAGGTCCTTAAAGGCAGCGACCCACTGCTATAGACAGAGGTCCTTAAAGGCAGCGACCCACTGCTATAGACAGAGGTCCTTAAAGGCAGCGACCCACTGCTATAGACAGAGGTCCTTAAAGGCAGCGACCCACTGCTATAGACAGAGGTCCTTAAAGGCAGCGACCCACTGCTATAGACAGAGGTCCTTAAAGGCAGCGACCCACTGCTATAGACAGAGGTCCTTAAAGGCAGCGACCCACTGCTATAGACAGAGGTCCTTAAAGGCAGCGACCCACTGCTATAGACAGAGGTCCTTAAAGGCAGCGACCCACTGCTATAGACAGAGGTCCTTAAAGGCAGCGACCCACTGCTATAGACAGAGGTCCTTAAAGGTCACGGGAAGGTGAAGGTATTGTCACTCTTTGACAACTGAAAAAAGAGAAATGTATCCTTCCCATTAACTCCATCATTTATTTGAGGGAAAAAAGAGAAATGTATCCTTCCCATTAACTCCATCATTTATTTGAAAGTGAATATAGCCGATCTACAAGCTCACAAAAATAAACGACGATCTGTGAGCTCGTATATTCACCACGTTTGCACCCTTGTATGATGGTATAGGTATTAATTCACTAAACAAACGTATGCTTTTGTTTGGTAAATCTTCGAAATCTCACTTTGAATCAAGTGTGGGGTCACCCAAAAATGTCCCTCACAAGATGGGGTCGTCCTAGTTTCCAATTTTTTGAGAACCCCTGTAATAGGAGAACATCTTCACTTTTTGATGTTGACATGCAGAAATTTGGTGCAGAGGGGGGGGGGGGGGGGGGGGGGGAGGAGGGGTGGGGGATGGGGGTGTGTGGAAGTATAATATACCTCTGGGGGTCACCATGAAAGATTCATGTTTCCTTCTTTTTCTGGTTATGCTTTCAGCTAAACACTTGTTTGAGTGACGTACACCAACTGAATTTCAACAAGGTTGAGCACTGCTTTGTATGCTGGCCGAAAATATCTGCCCTTGACTGTCCAGCATGGTTCTCTGTAAGGCCCAGATAGAACCACAAATATGTTCGTACATACCAATAAAATAGTTAAGTACCAGGTCTTATGACTTAACTTAAGACCTGGAGGGCATGGCCAATGCTATTTGGCAGTTTTTAGTGGCCAAACAGCATTGACCACGCCTCCAAGTCTTAAGTTAACACTTTCCGGGGTTTTTAAATTCATCCTACCATCCTACCTATAGGCTGCCTAGATTGTCTTATTACCTTTGGAGCATACATCAAAGTATATGCAGCTTTGATCAGCGAGAATCCGGCGGAAAATAGTCCCATGGTTTGTTGTTGACGAGAAAAACATGCCGCCATTACGATGCGAGACGAACACAGCCTCCACAGCATGTTGTAGTACAATCAAACCAGCCGTTCACTTGCATTGAACTCATTTTCCCAGAAGCCCAGACCATGGCTTGATTTCCGATTTCGTCATCATAAGGCGACTGTCTCGTCACCAGGTCCGCGACAAATCCGCTCTTTCTTTTTAATTATAAAACGGCGAATTAAACACATTAAACAAATAGCGGGTTTAGCGTATTACGCAGCATCGACACATGGATTAAATAGCGGAGAACGCGGGTTACGCAGTAAAACTGTTAAGTCATAAGAACAGGTACTTAAGATAGGCAAAATAGGGCCTATATAGACAGTATAGAGTGAATGTTTGATAACAGATAAATAAATATAAAGAAATGTCTCATGTTGTTGTTTCTCTCTGTTTTGGCACTGTTGACAGGCCTCTATTCATCTGGAACACAAGTAGATGCAGTTAGCATCGGCGATTGATGAAGAGAGGCCCTTTATCAGGCTTCAACAACATTTCCCATGCAGACAGGATCTGGTGTGGTCTGTCCCCATGCAGGTGTGCAGTAATGGATCTGTGTGGTCTGTCCCCATGTAGGTGTGCAGTAAGGGATCTGTGTGGTCTGTCCCCATGTAGGTGTGCAGTAATGGATCTGTGTGGTCTGTCACCATGCAGGTGTGCAGTAATGGATCTGTGTGGTCTGTCACCATGCAGGTGTGCAGTAATGGATCTGTGTGGTCTGTCACCATGCAGGTGTGCAGTAATGGATCTGTGTGGTCTGTCACCATGCAGGTGTGCAGTAAGGGATCTGTGTGGTCTGTCACCATGCAGGTGTGCAGTAATGGATCTGGTGTGGTCTGTCACCATGCAGGTGTGCAGTAATGGATCTGTGTGGTCTGTCACCATGTAGGTGTGCAGTAAGGGATCTGTGTGGTCTGTCACCATGTAGGTGTGTAGTAAGGGATCTGGTGTGGTCTGTCACCATGTAGGTGTGTAGTAAGGGATCTGGTGTGGTCTGTCACCATGTAGGTGTGTAGTAAGGGATCTGGTGTGGTCTGTCACCATGTAGGTGTGCAGTAAGGGATCTGGTGTGGTCTGTCACCATGCAGGTGTGCAGTAATGGATCTGTGTGGTCTGTCCCCATGCAGGTGTGCAGTAAGGGATCTGGTGTGGTCTGTCACCATGTAGGTGTGCAGTAAGGGATCTGTGTGGTCTGTCACCATGCAGGTGTGCAGTAAGGGATCTGGTGTGGTCTGTCACCATGCAGGTGTGCAGTAAGGGATCTGGTGTGGTCTGTCACCATGCAGGTGTGCAGTAAGGGATCTGGTGTGGTCTGTCCCCATGTAGGTGTGCAGTAAGGGATCTGTGTGGTCTGTCCCCATGTAGGTGTGCAGTAATGGATCTGTGTGGTCTGTCACCATGCAGGTGTGCAGTAATGGATCTGTGTGGTCTGTCACCATGCAGGAGTGCAGTAATGGATCTGTGTGGTCTGTCCCCATGTAGGTTTGCAGTAAGGGATCTGGTCTGTCACCATGCAGGTGTGCAGTAAGGGATCTGTGTGGTCTGTCACCATGCAGGTGTGCAGTAATGGATCTGTGTGGTCTGTCCCCATGTAGGTGTGCAGTAATGGATCTGTGTGGTCTGTCCCCATGTAGGTGTGCAGTAAGGGATCTGTGTGGTCTGTCCCCATGCAGGTGTGCAGTAAGGGATCTGTGTGGTCTGTCACCATGCAGGTGTGTAGTAAGGGATCTGGTGTGGTCTGTCACCATGCAGGTGTGCAGTAAGGGATCTGTGTGGTCTGTCACCATGCAGGTGTGCAGTAAGGGATCTGGTGTGGTCTGTCACCATGCAGGTGTGCAGTAAGGGATCTGGTGTGGTCTGTCCCCATGTAGGTGTGTAGTAATGGATCTGTGTGGTCTGTCACCATGTAGGTGTGTAGTAATGGATCTGTGTGGTCTGTCACCATGTAGGTGTGCAGTAATGGATCTGGTGTGGTCTGTCCCCATGTAGGTGTGTAGTAAGGGATCTGGTCTGTCCCCATGTAGGTGTGTAGTAAGGGATCTGGTCTGTCCCCATGTAGGTGTGTAGTAAGGGATCTGGTCTGTCCCCATGTAGGTGTGTAGTAAGGGATCTGGTCTGTCCCCATGTAGGTGTGTAGTAAGGGATCTGTGTGGTCTGTCACCATGCAGGTGTGCAGTAAGGGATCTGGTCTGTCTCCATGTAGGTGTGTAGTAAGGGATCTGGTGTGTCCCCATGTAGGTGTGTAGTAAGGGATCTGGTGTGGTCTGTCCCCATGTAGGTGTGCAGTAAGGGATCTGGTCTGTCCCCATGTAGGTGTGTAGTAAGGGATCTGGTGTGGTCTGTCCCCATGTAGGTGTGCAGTAAGGGATCTGGTGTGGTCTGTCACCATGTAGGTGTGTAGTAATGGATCTGGTGTGGTCTGTCCCCATGTAGGTGTGTAGTAAGGGATCTGGTCTGTCACCATGTAGGTGTGTAGTAAGGGATCTGGTGTGGTCTGTCCCCATGTAGGTGTGCAGTAAGGGATCTGGTGTGGTCTGTCCCCATGTAGGTGTGTAGTAAGGGATCTGTGTGGTCTGTCACCATGTAGGTGTGTAGTAATGGATCTGGTGTGGTCTGTCACCATGTAGGTGTGCAGTAAGGGATCTGGTGTGGTCTGTCCCCATGTAGGTGTGCAGTAATGGATCTGGTGTGGTCTGTCCCCATGTAGGTGTGCAGTAATGGATCTGTGTGGTCTGTCCCCATGTAGGTGTGTAGTAAGGGATCTGTGTGGTCTGTCACCATGCAGGTGTGTAGTAATGGATCTGTGTGGTCTGTCACCATGCAGGTGTGCAGTAATGGATCTGTGTGGTCTGTCCCCATGTAGGTGTGCAGTAATGGATCTGGTGTGGTCTGTCACCATGTAGGTGTGCAGTAATGGATCTGTGTGGTCTGTCACCATGCAGGTGTGTAGTAAGGGATCTGGTCTGTCTCCATGTAGGTGTGTAGTAAGGGATCTGTGTGGTCTGTCACCATGCAGGTGTGCAGTAATGGATCTGGTGTGGTCTGTCCCCATGTAGGTGTGCAGTAATGGATCTGTGTGGTCTGTCCCCATGTAGGTGTGCAGTAATGGATCTGGTGTGGTCTGTCCCCATGTAGGTGTGCAGTAAGGGATCTGGTGTGGTCTGTCACCATGTAGGTGTGCAGTAATGGATCTGTGTGGTCTGTCACCATGTAGGTGTGTAGTAAGGGATCTGGTCTGTCTCCATGTAGGTGTGTAGTAAGGGATCTGGTGTGGTCTGTCCCCATGTAGGTGTGTAGTAAGGGATCTGGTGTGGTCTGTCCCCATGTAGGTGTGTAGTAAGGGATCTGGTGTGGTCTGTCACCATGTAGGTGTGCAGTAATGGATCTGGTCTGTCCCCATGCAGGTGTGCAGTAAGGGATCTGGTGTGGTCTGTCCCCATGCAGGTGTGCAGTAAGGGATCTGGTGTGGTCTGTCACCATGTAGGTGTGCAGTAATGGATCTGGTGTGGTCTGTCACCATGTAGGTGTGCAGTAAGGGATCTGGTGTGGTCTGTCACCATGTAGGTGTGCAGTAAGGGATCTGGTGTGGTCTGTCACCATGTAGGTGTGCAGTAAGGGATCTGGTGTGGTCTGTCACCATGCAGGTGTGCAGTAAGGGATCTGGTCTGTCCCCATGCAGGTGTGCAGTAAGGGATCTGTGTGGTCTGTCACCATGCAGGTGTGCAGTAAGGGATCTGTGTGGTCTGTCACCATGCAGGTGTGCAGTAAGGGATCTGTGTGGTCTGTCACCATGTAGGTGTGCAGTAAGGGATCTGTGTGGTCTGTCCCCATGTAGGTGTGCAGTAAGGGATCTGGTGTGGTCTGTCACCATGCAGGTGTGCAGTAAGGGATCTGTGTGGTCTGTCACCATGTAGGTGTGCAGTAAGGGATCTGGTGTGGTCTGTCACCATGCAGGTGTGCAGTAATGGATCTGTGTGGTCTGTCCCCATGTAGGTGTGCAGTAAGGGATCTGGTGTGGTCTGTCACCATGCAGGTGTGCAGTAAGGGATCTGGTGTGGTCTGTCACCATGCAGGTGTGCAGTAAGGGATCTGGTGTGGTCTGTCACCATGCAGGTGTGCAGTAAGGGATCTGGTGTGGTCTGTCACCATGCAGGTGTGCAGTAAGGGATCTGGTGTGGTCTGTCACCATGCAGGTGTGCAGTAAGGGATCTGGTGTGGTCTGTCACCATGCAGGTGTGCAGTAAGGGATCTGGTGTGGTCTGTCACCATGTAGGTGTGCAGTAAGGGATCTGGTGTGGTCTGTCACCATGCAGGTGTGCAGTAATGGATCTGTGTGGTCTGTCCCCATGTAGGTGTGTAGTAAGGGATCTGGTGTGGTCTGTCACCATGCAGGTGTGCAGTAAGGGATCTGGTGTGGTCTGTCACCATGCAGGTGTGCAGTAATGGATCTGTGTGGTCTGTCACCATGTAGGTGTGCAGTAATGGATCTGTGTGGTCTGTCACCATGCAGGTGTGCAGTAATGGATCTGTGTGGTCTGTCACCATGCAGGTGTGCAGTAAGGGATCTGGTGTGGTCTGTCCCCATAAGGGATCTGGTGTGGTCTGTCCCCATGTAGGTTTGCAGTAAGGGATCTGGTCTGTCCCCATGTAGGTTTGCAGTAAGGGATCTGGTCTGTCACCATGCAGGTGTGCAGTAATGGATCTGTGTGGTCTGTCACCATGCAGGTGTGCAGTAAGGGATCTGGTGTGGTCTGTCCCCATAAGGGATCTGGTGTGGTCTGTCCCCATGTAGGTTTGCAGTAAGGGATCTGGTCTGTCCCCATGTAGGTTTGCAGTAAGGGATCTGGTCTGTCCCCATGTAGGTGTGCAGTAAGGGATCTGTGTGGTCTGTCACCATGCAGGTGTGCAGTAAGGGATCTGGTCTGTCACCATGTAGGTGTGCAGTAATGGATCTGTGTGGTCTGTCACCATGTAGGTGTGCAGTAAGGGATCTGTGTGGTCTGTCACCATGCAGGTGTGCAGTAAGGGATCTGGTGTGGTCTGTCACCATGCAGGTGTGCAGTAAGGGATCTGGTCTGTCCCCATGCAGGTGTGCAGTAAGGGATCTGTGTGGTCTGTCACCATGCAGGTGTGCAGTAAGGGATCTGTGTGGTCTGTCACCATGCAGGTGTGCAGTAAGCGATCTGTGTGGTCTGTCACCATGCAGGTGTGCAGTAAGGGATCTGTGTGGTCTGTCACCATGTAGGTGTGCAGTAAGGGATCTGTGTGGTCTGTCCCCATGTAGGTGTGCAGTAAGGGATCTGTGTGGTCTGTCACCATGTAGGTGTGCAGTAAGGGATCTGGTGTGGTCTGTCACCATGCAGGTGTGCAGTAATGGATCTGGTGTGGTCTGTCACCATGCAGGTGTGCAGTAATGGATCTGTGTGGTCTGTCCCCATGTAGGTGTGCAGTAAGGGATCTGGTGTGGTCTGTCACCATGCAGGTGTGCAGTAAGGGATCTGGTGTGGTCTGTCACCATGTAGGTGTGCAGTAAGGGATCTGGTCTGTCCCCATGCAGGTGTGCAGTAAGGGATCTGTGTGGTCTGTCACCATGCAGGTGTGCAGTAAGGGATCTGTGTGGTCTGTCACCATGCAGGTGTGCAGTAAGGGATCTGTGTGGTCTGTCACCATGTAGGTGTGCAGTAAGGGATCTGTGTGGTCTGTCCCCATGTAGGTGTGCAGTAAGGGATCTGGTGTGGTCTGTCACCATGCAGGTGTGCAGTAAGGGATCTGTGTGGTCTGTCACCATGTAGGTGTGCAGTAAGGGATCTGGTGTGGTCTGTCACCATGCAGGTGTGCAGTAAGGGATCTGTGTGGTCTGTCACCATGTAGGTGTGCAGTAAGGGATCTGGTGTGGTCTGTCACCATGCAGGTGTGCAGTAATGGATCTGTGTGGTCTGTCCCCATGTAGGTGTGCAGTAAGGGATCTGGTGTGGTCTGTCACCATGCAGGTGTGCAGTAAGGGATCTGGTGTGGTCTGTCACCATGCAGGTGTGCAGTAAGGGATCTGGTGTGGTCTGTCACCATGCAGGTGTGCAGTAAGGGATCTGGTGTGGTCTGTCACCATGCAGGTGTGCAGTAAGGGATCTGGTGTGGTCTGTCACCATGCAGGTGTGCAGTAAGGGATCTGGTGTGGTCTGTCACCATGCAGGTGTGCAGTAAGGGATCTGGTGTGGTCTGTCACCATGTAGGTGTGCAGTAAGGGATCTGGTGTGGTCTGTCACCATGCAGGTGTGCAGTAATGGATCTGTGTGGTCTGTCCCCATGTAGGTGTGTAGTAAGGGATCTGGTGTGGTCTGTCACCATGCAGGTGTGCAGTAAGGGATCTGGTGTGGTCTGTCACCATGCAGGTGTGCAGTAATGGATCTGTGTGGTCTGTCACCATGTAGGTGTGCAGTAATGGATCTGTGTGGTCTGTCACCATGCAGGTGTGCAGTAATGGATCTGTGTGGTCTGTCACCATGCAGGTGTGCAGTAAGGGATCTGGTGTGGTCTGTCCCCATAAGGGATCTGGTGTGGTCTGTCCCCATGTAGGTTTGCAGTAAGGGATCTGGTCTGTCCCCATGTAGGTTTGCAGTAAGGGATCTGGTCTGTCACCATGCAGGTGTGCAGTAATGGATCTGTGTGGTCTGTCACCATGCAGGTGTGCAGTAAGGGATCTGGTGTGGTCTGTCCCCATAAGGGATCTGGTGTGGTCTGTCCCCATGTAGGTTTGCAGTAAGGGATCTGGTCTGTCCCCATGTAGGTTTGCAGTAAGGGATCTGGTCTGTCCCCATGTAGGTGTGCAGTAAGGGATCTGTGTGGTCTGTCACCATGCAGGTGTGCAGTAAGGGATCTGGTCTGTCACCATGTAGGTGTGCAGTAATGGATCTGTGTGGTCTGTCACCATGTAGGTGTGCAGTAAGGGATCTGTGTGGTCTGTCACCATGCAGGTGTGCAGTAAGGGATCTGGTGTGGTCTGTCACCATGCAGGTGTGCAGTAAGGGATCTGGTCTGTCCCCATGCAGGTGTGCAGTAAGGGATCTGTGTGGTCTGTCACCATGCAGGTGTGCAGTAAGGGATCTGTGTGGTCTGTCACCATGCAGGTGTGCAGTAAGCGATCTGTGTGGTCTGTCACCATGCAGGTGTGCAGTAAGGGATCTGTGTGGTCTGTCACCATGTAGGTGTGCAGTAAGGGATCTGTGTGGTCTGTCCCCATGTAGGTGTGCAGTAAGGGATCTGTGTGGTCTGTCACCATGTAGGTGTGCAGTAAGGGATCTGGTGTGGTCTGTCACCATGCAGGTGTGCAGTAATGGATCTGGTGTGGTCTGTCACCATGCAGGTGTGCAGTAATGGATCTGTGTGGTCTGTCCCCATGTAGGTGTGCAGTAAGGGATCTGGTGTGGTCTGTCACCATGCAGGTGTGCAGTAAGGGATCTGGTGTGGTCTGTCACCATGTAGGTGTGCAGTAAGGGATCTGGTCTGTCCCCATGCAGGTGTGCAGTAAGGGATCTGTGTGGTCTGTCACCATGCAGGTGTGCAGTAAGGGATCTGTGTGGTCTGTCACCATGCAGGTGTGCAGTAAGGGATCTGTGTGGTCTGTCACCATGTAGGTGTGCAGTAAGGGATCTGTGTGGTCTGTCCCCATGTAGGTGTGCAGTAAGGGATCTGGTGTGGTCTGTCACCATGCAGGTGTGCAGTAAGGGATCTGTGTGGTCTGTCACCATGTAGGTGTGCAGTAAGGGATCTGGTGTGGTCTGTCACCATGCAGGTGTGCAGTAATGGATCTGTGTGGTCTGTCCCCATGTAGGTGTGCAGTAAGGGATCTGGTGTGGTCTGTCACCATGCAGGTGTGCAGTAAGGGATCTGGTGTGGTCTGTCACCATGCAGGTGTGCAGTAAGGGATCTGGTGTGGTCTGTCACCATGCAGGTGTGCAGTAAGGGATCTGGTGTGGTCTGTCACCATGCAGGTGTGCAGTAAGGGATCTGGTGTGGTCTGTCACCATGCAGGTGTGCAGTAAGGGATCTGGTGTGGTCTGTCACCATGCAGGTGTGCAGTAAGGGATCTGGTGTGGTCTGTCACCATGTAGGTGTGCAGTAAGGGATCTGGTGTGGTCTGTCACCATGCAGGTGTGCAGTAATGGATCTGTGTGGTCTGTCCCCATGTAGGTGTGTAGTAAGGGATCTGGTGTGGTCTGTCACCATGCAGGTGTGCAGTAAGGGATCTGGTGTGGTCTGTCACCATGCAGGTGTGCAGTAATGGATCTGTGTGGTCTGTCACCATGCAGGTGTGCAGTAATGGATCTGTGTGGTCTGTCACCATGCAGGTGTGCAGTAAGGGATCTGGTGTGGTCTGTCCCCATAAGGGATCTGGTGTGGTCTGTCCCCATGTAGGTTTGCAGTAAGGGATCTGGTCTGTCCCCATGTAGGTTTGCAGTAAGGGATCTGGTCTGTCACCATGCAGGTGTGCAGTAAGGGATCTGGTCTGTCCCCATGCAGGTGTGCAGTAAGGGATCTGTGTGGTCTGTCACCATGTAGGTGTGCAGTAAGGGATCTGTGTGGTCTGTCACCATGTAGGTGTGCAGTAAGGGATCTGGTGTGGTCTGTCACCATGTAGGTGTGCAGTAAGGGATCTGTGTGGTCTGTCACCATGTAGGTGTGCAGTAAGGGATCTGGTGTGGTCTGTCACCATGTAGGTGTGCAGTAAGGGATCTGGTGTGGTCTGTCACCATGCAGGTGTGCAGTAAGGGATCTGGTGTGGTCTGTCCCCATAAGGGATCTGGTGTGGTCTGTCCCCATGTAGGTTTGCAGTAAGGGATCTGGTCTGTCCCCATGTAGGTTTGCAGTAAGGGATCTGGTCTGTCACCATGCAGGTGTGCAGTAATGGATCTGTGTGGTCTGTCACCATGCAGGTGTGCAGTAAGGGATCTGGTGTGGTCTGTCCCCATAAGGGATCTGGTGTGGTCTGTCCCCATGTAGGTTTGCAGTAAGGGATCTGGTCTGTCCCCATGTAGGTTTGCAGTAAGGGATCTGGTCTGTCCCCATGTAGGTGTGCAGTAAGGGATCTGTGTGGTCTGTCACCATGCAGGTGTGCAGTAAGGGATCTGGTCTGTCACCATGTAGGTGTGCAGTAATGGATCTGTGTGGTCTGTCACCATGTAGGTGTGCAGTAATGGATCTGGTGTGGTCTGTCCCCATGTAGGTGTGCAGTAAGGGATCTGTGTGGTCTGTCACCATGCAGGTGTGCAGTAAGGGATCTGGTGTGGTCTGTCACCATGCAGGTGTGCAGTAAGGGATCTGGTCTGTCCCCATGCAGGTGTGCAGTAAGGGATCTGTGTGGTCTGTCACCATGCAGGTGTGCAGTAAGGGATCTGTGTGGTCTGTCACCATGCAGGTGTGCAGTAAGGGATCTGTGTGGTCTGTCACCATGCAGGTGTGCAGTAAGGGATCTGTGTGGTCTGTCACCATGTAGGTGTGCAGTAAGGGATCTGGTGTGGTCTGTCACCATGCAGGTGTGCAGTAAGGGATCTGGTGTGGTCTGTCACCATGCAGGTGTGCAGTAAGGGATCTGGTGTGGTCTGTCACCATGCAGGTGTGCAGTAAGGGATCTGGTGTGGTCTGTCACCATGCAGGTGTGCAGTAAGGGATCTGGTGTGGTCTGTCACCATGCAGGTGTGCAGTAAGGGATCTGGTGTGGTCTGTCACCATGCAGGTGTGCAGTAAGGGATCTGGTGTGGTCTGTCACCATGTAGGTGTGCAGTAAGGGATCTGGTGTGGTCTGTCACCATGCAGGTGTGCAGTAATGGATCTGTGTGGTCTGTCACCATGCAGGTGTGCAGTAATGGATCTGTGTGGTCTGTCACCATGCAGGTGTGCAGTAAGGGATCTGGTGTGGTCTGTCCCCATAAGGGATCTGGTGTGGTCTGTCCCCATGTAGGTTTGCAGTAAGGGATCTGGTCTGTCCCCATGTAGGTTTGCAGTAAGGGATCTGGTCTGTCCCCATGTAGGTGTGCAGTAATGGATCTGTGTGGTCTGTCACCATGCAGGTGTGCAGTAAGGGATCTGTGTGGTCTGTCACCATGTAGGTGTGCAGTAATGGATCTGGTGTGGTCTGTCACCATGTAGGTGTGCAGTAATGGATCTGTGTGGTCTGTCACCATGCAGGTGTGCAGTAATGGATCTGTGTGGTCTGTCACCATGTAGGTGTGCAGTAATGGATCTGGTGTGGTCTGTCACCATGCAGGTGTGCAGTAAGGGATCTGTGTGGTCTGTCACCATGTAGGTGTGCAGTAATGGATCTGTGTGGTCTGTCACCATGCAGGTGTGCAGTAATGGATCTGTGTGGTCTGTCACCATGTAGGTGTGCAGTAATGGATCTGGTGTGGTCTGTCACCATGCAGGTGTGCAGTAATGGATCTGGTGTGGTCTGTCACCATGCAGGTGTGCAGTAAGGGATCTTGTGTGGTCTGTCACCATGTAGGTGTGCAGTAAGGGATCTGTGTGGTCTGTCACCATGTAGGTGTGCAGTAATGGATCTGGTGTGGTCTGTCACCATGTAGGTGTGCAGTAAGGGATCTGGTGTGGTCTGTCCCCATGTAGGTGTGCAGTAATGGATCTGGTGTGGTCTGTCACCATGTAGGTGTGCAGTAATGGATCTGGTGTGGTCTGTCACCATGCAGGTGTGCAGTAATGGATCTGTGTGGTCTGTCCCCATGTAGGTGTGCAGTAATGGATCTGTGTGGTCTGTCACCATGCAGGTGTGCAGTAAGGGATCTGTGTGGTCTGTCACCATGTAGGTGTGCAGTAATGGATCTGGTGTGGTCTGTCACCATGTAGGTGTGCAGTAATGGATCTGTGTGGTCTGTCACCATGCAGGTGTGCAGTAATGGATCTGGTGTGGTCTGTCACCATGCAGGTGTGCAGTAAGGGATCTGTGTGGTCTGTCACCATGTAGGTGTGCAGTAATGGATCTGTGTGGTCTGTCACCATGTAGGTGTGCAGTAATGGATCTGGTGTGGTCTGTCACCATGCAGGTGTGCAGTAATGGATCTGTGTGGTCTGTCACCATGCAGGTGTGTAGTAAGGGATCTGGTGTGGTCTGTCCCCATGTAGGTGTGCAGTAATGGATCTGTGTGGTCTGTCCCCATGCAGGTGTGCAGTAAGGGATCTGTGTGGTCTGTCCCCATGCAGGTGTGCAGTAATGGATCTGTGTGGTCTGTCCCCATGCAGGTGTGCAGTAATGGATCTGTGTGGTCTGTCCCCATGCAGGTGTGCAGTAATGGATCTGTGTGGTCTGTCCCCATGCAGGTGTGCAGTAATGGATCTGGTCTGTCACCATGTAGGTGTGCAGTAATGGATCTGGTCTGTCACCATGTAGGTGTGCAGTAAGGGATCTGGTGTGGTCTGTCCCCATGCAGGTGTGCAGTAATGGATCTGGTCTGTCACCATGTAGGTGTGCAGTAATGGATCTGGTCTGTCACCATGCAGGTGTGCAGTAAGGGATCTGGTGTGGTCTGTCCCCATGCAGGTGTGCAGTAATGGATCTGGTGTGGTCTGTCCCCATGTAGGTGTGCAGTAAGGGATCTGGTCTGTCACCATGCAGGTGTGCAGTAAGGGATCTGGTGTGGTCTGTCCCCATGCAGGTGTGCAGTAATGGATCTGGTGTGGTCTGTCCCCATGTAGGTGTGCAGTAAGGGATCTGGTCTGTCACCATGCAGGTGTGCAGTAATGGATCTGTGTGGTCTGTCACCATGTAGGTGTGCAGTAAGGGATCTGTGTGGTCTGTCACCATGCAGGTGTGCAGTAATGGATCTGGTGTGGTCTGTCACCATGCAGGTGTGCAGTAAGGGATCTGGTGTGGTCTGTCCCCATGTAGGTTTGCAGTAATGGATCTGTGTGGTCTGTCACCATGTAGGTGTGCAGTAATGGATCTGTGTGGTCTGTCACCATGCAGGTGTGCAGTAAGGGATCTGGTGTGGTCTGTCACCATGTAGGTGTGCAGTAAGGGATCTGTGTGGTCTGTCACCATGCAGGTGTGCAGTAATGGATCTGGTGTGGTCTGTCACCATGCAGGTGTGCAGTAAGGGATCTGGTGTGGTCTGTCACCATGCAGGTGTGCAGTAAGGGATCTGGTGTGGTCTGTCCCCATGTAGGTTTGCAGTAATGGATCTGTGTGGTCTGTCCCCATGCAGGTGTGTAGTAAGGGATCTGGTGTGGTCTGTCCCCATGTAGGTGTGCAGTAATGGATCTGTGTGGTCTGTCCCCATGTAGGTGTGCAGTAAGGGATCTGTGTGGTCTGTCACCATGCAGGTGTGCAGTAAGGGATCTGTGTGGTCTGTCCCCATGCAGGTGTGCAGTAATGGATCTGTGTGGTCTGTCCCCATGCAGGTGTGCAGTAATGGATCTGTGTGGTCTGTCCCCATGCAGGTGTGCAGTAATGGATCTGTGTGGTCTGTCCCCATGCAGGTGTGCAGTAATGGATCTGGTCTGTCACCATGTAGGTGTGCAGTAATGGATCTGGTCTGTCACCATGTAGGTGTGCAGTAAGGGATCTGGTGTGGTCTGTCCCCATGCAGGTGTGCAGTAATGGATCTGGTCTGTCACCATGTAGGTGTGCAGTAATGGATCTGGTCTGTCACCATGCAGGTGTGCAGTAAGGGATCTGGTGTGGTCTGTCCCCATGCAGGTGTGCAGTAATGGATCTGGTGTGGTCTGTCCCCATGTAGGTGTGCAGTAAGGGATCTGGTCTGTCACCATGCAGGTGTGCAGTAAGGGATCTGGTGTGGTCTGTCCCCATGCAGGTGTGCAGTAATGGATCTGGTGTGGTCTGTCCCCATGTAGGTGTGCAGTAAGGGATCTGGTCTGTCACCATGCAGGTGTGCAGTAATGGCCCATGTGTATCAGAGCAGTGTAGCGCCGCGGGAGGGAACAGAGATTGGGTTGTCAGGACTGTTTGTTAAACGACTCCATGCGCCCTGCTGTGAAATAGACTCATGTGGAGAACAGTGGGAAAAAACAAGAAAAGACAATGAAACTTATCATACTCTGTGATAACTGGAATTTTAAGTGTATTCAGCTAACACTGGCCGGCAATAGCCAAACAATTCTGCCCAACATCAGTGTCCATCTCAAGTGACAAGGTTATTTAGAGTAGACACTACAGATGATGCTATGTTTAATGTCTTTGTGGTAACCTAGTGTCCTTGAAGCACTGAACAGTTTTCTTTACACTCAAGCTAACCCACTGCACGCCCACAGCCTACATCATTCGGTCCATTTAAGCAGTCACTATTCTGCGTTCACTAGCCGAGACTAGTTGTTCCACATAATGACTAGTTGTTCCACATAATGGAGTTATTCTGCGCTCACTAGCCGAGACTAGTTGTTCCACATAATGGAGTTGTACCGACTTGGTTAATTTGCAAGTGTGACTTGCGCCGCGGCAACCGCAGTGGTTGGACTGACAACCATATATGAAGAGTCTCCATGATGTCACGTGATATCACGAGGCGTGAACATGTATGTCTACATGTCATTGGCCCCAGAAGCAGAGGTTCAGACTACCCGCGGTGTTGCCACCTGTGCTGTAATACGCAGCATAATTAAACTTCATCAAGCAAACCCTTCATCACTGATTAATTTCCCCCCGGCACCCCTCAGCCAGCGAGAGAGCGGTGGGAAGTCACTGCTAAATATGAACTTAATCTCTTCTCCTTCAATCTTTTTATATTTTACAACTTGTATTCTTTATTGTCCAAACTAGTAAGAAAATACTAGCCTGGCTCCAGCCCCTGAATCGCTAGCCACATTAAAAATGTATGTTCAGGCAAATTAGATGTTGATCTAACCCTTCCTTTTTCTTCGCTCACTGCAAACACGCACGCACACATGCAAACACGCACGTACACATGCAAACACGCACGTACACATGCACAGTCTGAACACTTCCCATTTTCATAAAGCTGCACCATCTGCTTGATTTTGGAAGTGTTACTCACACTTAGAGATGCAGCGATACCAGTAGGACGCCCGGAGGGCGAGAAGCGTGCACACATCTGCACTCCTGCACTGCACTGCACTGCACTGCACTGCACTGCACTCCTTCTAAGTCTCACAGATGGGGAGCTACCATCTGCACTGCACTGCACTGCACTGCACTGCACTGCACTGCACTGCACTGCACTGCACTGCACTGCACTGCACTGTACTGCACTGCACTCCTAAGTCTCACAGATGGGGAGCTACCATCTCCAGAGCCACTCCTGCTGTTCCAGACCAACCAGTGGTGGAAAGTAACTAAGTACTTTTACTTAAGTACTGTACTTATAAGTACAATTTTGAGGTATTTGTGCTTTACTTGAGTATTTCCAATTTCCAGTACTTTTACTTCTACTCCACTAAATCTCAGAGCCAACATTTGTACTTTTACTCCACTACAATTATTTGAAAACTTTAGTTACTTTAGTTACTTTGGCGATTTTAATTTTGATTAGAAAACATACATTAACCACTTCAACCCAATACATTTTGGCCATTTGAAAATAGCCGATCTACAAGCTCACACATTGTGAGCTTGTAGATCGGCTATTTTCAATAGACTTTGTACACATTTTGAACTTGTGAAGTGGGACATTCTGCAATATGAGTACTTTTACTTTTAGTACTTTAAGTACATTTTGATGCCGATACTTTTGCACTTTTACTCAAGTACATTTTCAATTCCATACTTTTACTTGTAAAGGAGTAGTTCTAAATTGCAGTATTGGTACTTTTACTTAAGTAAAACAATTGAGTACTTTTTCCACCACTGAGACCAACCACTTGATTTATGCTTCGTCTCATAATCTGAATATTATTCAATATAATTATATAATATTATATAATATTATATAATATTATTATGTTATATAATATCAAAGGCTACTGAAGATTTACAAGCTCTCAACAAGTCGCATCGTGACGTGTTGAGAGCTTGTATAGATACGCTATTGGTGAATAGCAATTAGCATTACAATATCGCCAGCCGCAGCATTTATATACCACTCTAAATATCTGACTCAATGATTCAGATCTAATGGGAGACAATTTAATGAGGCGCTCATGAGACAAAAGGCAAGAGACTGATGAAACAAAGGAAATATAAATATATATTTGTATATTTTACCATGTCAGGCAGGTGATCACCATGAAAAGGGGGATTCTCATTAGTGTTGAAAACTAATTGGAAGCATTTGGCAGCCCTGGCTTCAGTTATCTGTGGTTCCTTTCTGGGCACCCTGGTGCCCATTAACCCATTCTGACCGGGCACCCATTTTGGTGTCGGCATCATGTTATGCTTTAGCTAGCCTCGATACCCAGGCTTTCATTTCGTCTGCGCGAAAGATGAAAGCCTGGAAAAAGCCGTGGGCTGAACCAGTCTAAAAGTGGGAGTCAACCCTTCCGGGTGGGCGTCGCTCTAAATGATGTGACGTAGCGCTGCACTAGGGGGGAGAGGAGGGGCCGGGGGTGACGGACAGATCGATGAGATCCAATCAGGGTGCGCGCATTTCTGAGGCGCGACCCTCCCATCTAGGCCAGAAATGTCTCTGCTTAGGTCAGGCTATGCTTTAGCTATTGAAAAATAGCAGATCTACAAGCTCATATCGCGCCACCGAGTGGCGCGATACGAGCTTGTAGGTCTGCTATTTTTGAAAAAAAGTCGAAGACACTCTTAGAATCTGATCTCAGGTCAGAATGGGTTAAAAGAGAGAGAAAAAAAGGATGAATACTCATGGGAGCTTCCTGAGACAGTCTCCACGCTGTGCTGAGCTCAGCAGCATATTTTCTGTCCCCCCCTATTGGCTGGCCCTTCTTTTCTGTCCCCCCCTATTGGCTGGCCCTTATTTTCTGTCCCCCCTATTGGCTGGCCCTTCTTTTCTGTCCCCCCCTATTGGCTGGCCCTTCTTTTCTGTCCCCCCCTATTGGCTGGCCCTTCTTTTCTGTCCCCCCCTATTGGCTGGCCCTTCTTTTCTGTCCCCCCCTATTGGCTGGCCCTTCTTTTCTGTCCCCCCCCTATTGGCTGGCCCTTCTTTTCTGTCCCCCCCTATTGGCTGGCCCTTCTTTTCTGTCCCCCCCTATTGGCTGGCCCTGCTTTTCTGTCCCCCCCTATTGGCTGGCCCTTCTTTTCTGTCCCCCCTATTGGCTGGCCCTTCTTTTCTGTCCCCCCTATTGGCTGGCCCTTCTTTTCTGTCCCCCCCTATTGGCTGGCCCTTCTTAGCCTCCCTTTCCCATGTGGTCTTTGGGGAGGTCAGGGTCACATTCAGGGTTAGTTTATCCTTATTGTTGTTTTCCTCCCCCGTGTGACAAATGGACTGCAAAGCGGGCCAAACGTTCCACCATGTAGGTCCATCTATAGATGGATAGATAGATAGGGGGTCCGCTCGGGCTGAATTATGACACGTTGTGGGATCTTGTAGATCTTGTGTTTTTGGTATTTGCACTGCCGTCATACAACGATAAGCATAAGTTAAGAGATAAGCACCTCCGGGAGTATCCCCTGTCTTTGCTTGGGCCTCATCCTTCAAGGCTAAAACAAAGGACCACGAGTGTGGAGGTCACAGAGCGAGGAAGAGTCGTTAGTCATCGCTGAGAGTCTTAGAGCGTAGGTGTTCATGTAGCTATGCCACGCACACACGCATGCACACATGTATGCACATACACAGACACACACATGTATGCACATACACAGACACACACATGTATGCACATACACAGACACACACACGCATGCACACATGTATGCACATACACAGACACACACATGTATGCACATACACAGACACACACGCATGCACACATGTATGCACATACACAGACACACACATGTATGCACATACACAGACACACACGCATGCACACATGTATGCACATACACAGACACACACATGTATGCACATACACAGACACACACATGTATGCACATACACAGACACACACATGTATGCACATACACAGACACACACATGTATGCACATACACACACAGACACACACATGTATGCACATACACAGACACACACATGTATGCACACATGTATGCACATACACAGACACACACACAGACACACACACACACGCATGCACACATGTATGCACATACACAGACACACACATGTATGCACATACACAGACACACACATGTATGCACACATGTATGCACATACACAGACACACACATGTATGCACACATGTGTGCACATACACAGACACACACATGTATGCACACATGTGTGCACATACACAGACACACACATGTATGCACATACACAGACACACACATGTATGCACATACACAGACACACACATTCCACAAAGGATGGGAAATGGACAAGATGCATAATTTACAGACCGAAGTGGTGCGTGATTAAGTGTTCATGAATGACTTTGCATGCAACCCGATTTCTCAAGGATCTCTCACGAGGTTTCCCCCGTGAAAGCAGTGAATATAACGATTACAGTTACATTTCTTTCTACTGTACATCTGGAGCTTTTGAGATGAACTTGGCACAGTAGTAATAGTGTACGTGTGTAGCTGAAAATGTATGTTCTGATAGTGTTTGTACACTTACAGTACAAGGTCTCCCAATCTCTCTGTTTGTACACTTACAGTACAAGGTCTCCCAATCTCTCTGACAAAACACACATTTCCAGTTTGGGATACCAATTTGATCTAATCAGGAGAGTTCATACGGGGGTAAACAAACAGTGGTGGAGTGTAACTAAGTACTTTTACTTAAGTACTGTACTTATAAGTACAATTTTGAGGTATTTGTGCTTTACTTGAGTATTTCCAATTTCCAGTACTTTTACTTCTACTCCACTACATCTCAGAGCCAACATTTGTACTTTTACTCCACTACAATTATTTGAAAACTTTAGTTACTTTGGCGATTTTAATTTTGATTAGAAAACATACATTAACCACTTCAACCCAATACATTTTGGCCATTTGAAAATAGCCGATCTACAAGCTCACAATGCGTCGCAACGCGACGCATTGTGAGCTTGTAGATCGGCTATGAGCTTGTAGATCTGCTATTTTTCAATAGCTAAAGCATAACATGATGCTGACACCAAAATGGGTGCCCGTTCAGAATGGGATAATATCCTGGAACTGTTTCATGAATAACCTGGTACTGTGTTCCATGTATGTGCGTGCGTGCGTGCGTGCGTGCGTGCGTGCGTGCGACCGTGCGTGCGTGCGTGCGTGCGTGCCTACAATAGCATGTTGTCACTGGGTTGGAGGTTCTTTTGAAGAAGAGATGATAGAGTAGATCTATTTTATTGTTTCTGTACACATGCCCAAGCAGGGACTATAATACATACTGTAGGCCTACATATAAACAGCAGGGATTATAACACATACTGTAGGCCTACATATAAACAGCAGGGACAATAACACATACTGTAGGCCTACATATAAACAGCAGGGACTATAACACATACTGTAGGCCTACATATAAACAGCAGGGACTATAACACATACTGTAGGCCTACATATAAACAGCAGGGACTATAACACATACTGTAGGCCTACATATAAACAGCAGGGACAATAACACATACTGTAGGCCTACATATAAACAGCAGGGACTATAACACATACTGTAGGCCTACATATAAACAGCAGGGATTATAACACATACTGTAGGCCTACATATAAACAGCAGGGACTATAACACATACTGTAGGCCTACATATAAACAGCAGGGATTATAACACATACTGTAGGCCTACATATAAACAGCAGGGACAATAATACATACTGTAGGCCTACATATAAACAGCAGGGATTATAACACATACTGTAGGCCTACATATAAACAGCAGGGACTATAACACATACTGTAGGCCTACATATAAACAGCAGGGACTATAACACATACTGTAGGCCTACATATAAACAGCAGGGACTATAACACATACTGTAGGCCTACATATAAACAGCAGGGACAATAATACATAATGGTTCCCGATACTGTAGGCCTACATATAAACAGCAGGGACTATAACACATACTGTAGGTCTACATATAAACAGAAACTAGAGATATAAGGTTTCTTGATGACAGCAGCAACATTTATTTATTTAATATTATTTGGTCTTGTTCGTGCTGGAACCATGCAGCAATTAAAAAAAAAAAAAGAAGGGAAATGAAATAAATATGCGTAAATTCCTTGAGGGGTGTCCAAGCAGCAAATATTATAATACTAATGTTTTATTAATGTCCCATGAATATAAAACAAAACATCCAGTCTTATTTATTTTTTTACCATGTCACAGTCACAGTTTGTCAACTGTGACAGAAAAAGGCAGCTTGTGGGTGTTTGTGTAAATTCTTCTAAAGCATTTTATATTTGTTCCCTCTGACCCGGGGAAATAGATTCATGTATTTCACATGGATCTTCTGATCTCTTTAGTTCATGCCCTCAATTTAAGCATTAAGCCATTCTGACCTGAGATCAGATTCATACGAGGTTTCCACTGGACACACGCTGGTCTGACGAACCCATTCTGACCTGAGATCAGATTCATACGAGGTTTCCACTGGACACACGCTGGTCTGACGAACCCATTCTGACCTGAGATCAGATTCTAAAAATGTCAGTCGTTCTTCGTTTTTTTTCTTCCAAAAATAGCAGACCTACAAGCTCGTATCGCGCCACTCGGTGGCGCGATATGAGCTTGTAGATCTGCTATTTTTCAATAGCTAAAGCACGACATGATGCCGACACCAAAATGGGTGCCCGTTCAGAATGGGTTAAGCAGAGGTTATACCTAGACAAATCTGGATATGTTGAAAGCAGTGATTCCCAACCTGTGGCCCAGGGGACAGTGGCGTGCACAGACCTTTAGAGGGGCAGGTGCTCAAGTAAAACAGGGCACCTTGTGCAGCGCATTTTGGTGCTTTAGCTATTGAAGAATAGCAGATCTACAAGCTCATAGCGCGCGCTACGAGCTTGTATAGGTCTGCTATTTTCTTTTTAAATCAAAGAACCACTGACATAGTTTTAGATTGTGGGGGGGCCTAAATAATATAGTAGAAGCGTTTTTTTTTTATCAAGATTTGATCAATGTCACCGCATGGTCCACACACTACACATTAAGAAAAATACGTTTTTATTTTTTTTAGAGCACATTGCCAAAAGGGCAGGGGGTGCTCTAGCACCCCCTAGTGTCTATCTGTGCACGCCACTGCCCAGGGACCATTGGTGGACCGTGGAGATATGGGAAGTGGACCCATAATAATACATACCAACATTATAAGATTCTAGGGGAGAGACAGGGCGGTCGGCGCGCATTTTACTAATCCCTCCCTACACAGAGACTAATTAATTTCAAGTAACCAGACTTTTTTGTGAACAAGATACACTTGTCCTCTCCCATTACCCCGAGTGTTTTTTAATTTTGGTGAGACGAGTCGGACGCAATCGGCAAATCAAATTGATCTCGCGCTCAGGAGGACGAAAGGAGGACGCAGGACGAAAGACGCGGAAGTGAGCGCGAGATCTCGCCGATTATGTCCGACTCGTTTCACCAAAATTAAAAAACACTTGGGGTAATGTGAGAGGACAAGTGTATCTTGTTCACAAAAAAGTTTGGTTACTTGAAATTAATTAGTCTCTGTGCAGGGAGGGAATTAGTAAAATGCGCGCCGACCGCCCTGTCTCTCCCCCAGTCTCAGCTACTACTAAGCGTGCAAAAACACAAAAGGGTCTGTAGCTCGGTCAATCTTAGGCGGAAATGGATTTCTTTTTGTCTGCGAGGCTTTGGGGCGCTGTGGAATCGAATGACGTCGCCGGAAATACGCGACGAAAAGGTGTTGCATGGTATCCAGTCCGAGGTGCAACCGTCCTACCGCGCCAACTGACCCGGCTCTGCCCTACAATGGGAAGAAATTAGACCTTGAAAAAATCAGCTGCCATTGAAAAGCAATGGCAGACGTCATAGATATAATTACCCTGTACTTTGTGACTGTACTACACCTATAACAGTTGTTAAGTCTGTCTGTGGTATTGATATTACTAAATAATAACTACATTGGATCCATTGAAACACAGGTTATTGTTTCTATTTTTCTCAAAAGTAACAAAGGTTTCCAACTGACTGTGGATATATTATTACCTCATCTGCTGCTATTAAAGAGTCTCTTATTTCCATTTTATTTTAGTAGACTTGTACAAACCTGATTATTCTTGTTTAATAGGCCTATTAAAGTATCGGCATCAAAATGTACTTAAAGTACTAAAAGTAAAAGTACTCATATTGCAGAATGTCCCACTTCAATTTGCGATACGACCCTGGAGGGTCACAAATACCTCCATTACCCCCCCATACCTTCATATAGCCCCAGTGAAGGTTTTGACCCAGTCTGAGACCAAGACCCAGACCCAGAGCCAGACCCAGACCCAGACCCAGACCCAGACCCAGACCCAGACCCAGTCTGAGACCCAGACCCAGACCCAAGCGATACATTGATAGGTGATGGGGCTGACCCTTGACCTTCCTGTGATTGGTTCAAAGCCATAAAACGCTGTGAACACCTGGGGATCCAGTATATAGCTCTGTGAATGTGTTTAAATGATTTGTCCATTATAGATGATGCTATATTCGCATATTAACAGTGGTGGAAAAAGTACTCAATTGTTTTACTTAAGTAAAAGTACCAATACTGCAATTTAGAACTACTCCTTTACAAGTAAAAGTACGGAATTGAAAATGTACTTGAGTAAAAGTGCAAAAGTATCGGCATCAAAATGTACTTAAAGTACTAAAAGTAAAAGTACTCATATTGCAGAATGTCCCACTTCACAAGTTCAAAATGTGTACAAAGTCTATTGAAAATAGCCGATCTACAAGCTCACAATGCGTCGCGTTGCGACGCATTGTGAGCTTGTAGATCGGCTATTTTCAAATGGCCAAAATGTATTGGGTTGAAGTGGTTAATGTATGTTTTCTAATCAAAATTAAAATCGCCAAAGTAACTAAAGTTTTCAAATAATTGTAGTGGAGTAAAAGTACAAATGTTGGCTCTGAGATGTAGTTTAGTAGAAGTAAAAGTACTGGAAATTGGAAATACTCAAGTAAAGCACAAATACCTCAAAATTGTACTTAAGTACAGTACTTAAGTAAAAGTACTTAGTTACTTTCCACCACTGCATATTAATCCCCCACCAAGTTTTTTCTTGAGTCTTCAGTTTTTGCAGAAGTCGTGAAAATAGCATAGCTTGTAGGTTCATTGTTTTCGCTAGGAATACACGCGTCTATCTTGAGATTGACTTTCCTATTCGTTGCCTTAGGCAGAAAAACACTGCTCTGGGCTATCAGAGGGGACATGTGGCTGGCGTGCACTTTTAAATGTCATCAAGATAAAGACAAATACATGTTGATATTTAGTTTAAGCCAGCTTCTCAAATCTAAATCCTCGTCACGGGAATGCCACAATCCCCACGTTGCACAGAATGCGTCTGAAATGCAGATTTTCCTCCAGTGTCTGAAAGGTACATAAACGGTTTCAAATGGCCTCCGTCCTTCTAATGAGCGCTCTGCAGAGCATGTGTGTGTGATGGCTTGGCTCTCCCGTGTGATGAGACCTTTTCAGAGATACACTTCTAATTAGCATTTAGCACGCCCGACCTGCCATCGTGGCACAATGGTATTCTCTCTAGTCGGCCTGTGGTGGGGTGGGGGGTCCATGGTGGGTGGGGTGGGGTCCATGATATTTTCCTACTCGGGCTCTATTGAACCGGCCTCTGTGTTTGCCTTCTGCAGTCCAGTGTAGAGAGACGGGGTGGAACCCTTGTATGTCCCTAACACTAACCCTAACCCTAACCCTTGTATGTCCAAAACCATCAGGAAATGGGGGGGGGGGGGGGGGGGGGGGAAAGAACATACGTATTCAATATGATAATTATTATTTAGTCACAAGCTCTTGTTAATACTTTTCATTGGTTTAATAGTTATTTCATTTTATCTTTCTTCCCCCACAAACTAGACTGGTGGGCAACAGCATACTCGGGAACGATGCAAGTTGGAAATGCATGCTTCACCCAGTTATGCAATAAGCCGTTGTATACCCACTGTTCTATTATTATTGGATCTACTATGTCTAATAATAACATCTGTCTGATGGATCTACTATGTCTAATAATAACATCTGTCTGATGGATCTACTATGCCTAATAATAACATCTGTCTGATGGATCTACTATGTCTAATAATAACATCTGTCTGATGGATCTACTATGCCTAATAATAACATCTGTCTGATGGATCTATTATGTCTAATAATAACATCTGTCTGCCTGGATCTACTATGTCTAATAATAACATCTGTCTGATGGATCTACTATGTCTAATAATAACATCTGTCTGATGGATCTACTATGTCTAATAATAACATCTGTCTGATGGATCTACTATGTCTAATAATAACATCTGTCTGATGGATCTATTATGTCTAATAATAACATCTGTCTGATGGATCTATTATGTCTAATAATAACATCTGTCTGATGGATCTATTATGTCTAATAATAACATCTGTCTGGATCTACTATGTCTAATAATAACATCTGTCTGATGGATCTACTATGTCTAATAATAACATCTGTCTGATGGATCTACTATGTCTAATAATAACATCTGTCTGATGGATCTACTATGTCTAATAATAACATCTGTCTGATGGATCTACTATGTCTAATAATAACATCTGTCTGATGGATCTATTATGTCTAATAATAACATCTGTCTGATGGATCTACTATGTCTAATAATAACATCTGTCTGATGGATCTACTATGTCTAATAATAACATCTGTCTGCCTGGATCTATTATGTCTAATAATAACATCTGTCTGATGGATCTACTATGTCTAATAATAACATCTGTCTGATGGATCTACTATGTCTAATAATAACATCTGTCTGATGGATCTACTATGTCTAATAATAACATCTGTCTGATGGATCTACTATGTCTAATAATAACATCTGTCTGATGGATCTACTATGTCTAATAATAACATCTGTCTGATGGATCTACTATGTCTAATAATAACATCTGTCTGATGGATCTACTATGCCTAATAATAACATCTGTCTGATGGATCTACTATGTCTAATAATAACATCTGTCTGATGGATCTACTATGTCTAATAATAACATCTGTCTGATGGATCTACTATGTCTAATAATAACATCTGTCTGATGGATCTACTATGTCTAATAATAACATCTGTCTGATGGATCTACTATGTCTAATAATAACATCTGTCTGATGGATCTACTATGTCTAATAATAACATCTGTCTGCCTGGATCTACTATGTCTAATAATAACATCTGTCTGATGGATCTACTATGTCTAATAATAACATCTGTCTGATGGATCTACTATGTCTAATAATAACATCTGTCTGATGGATCTACTATGCCTAATAATAACATCTGTCTGATGGATCTACTATGTCTAATAATAACATCTGTCTGATGGATCTACTATGTCTAATAATAACATCTGTCTGATGGATCTACTATGTCTAATAATAACATCTGTCTGATGGATCTACTATGTCTAATAATAACATCTGTCTGATGGATCTACTATGTCTAATAATAACATCTGTCTGATGGATCTACTATGTCTAATAATAACATCTGTCTGATGGATCTACTATGTCTAATAATAACATCTGTCTGATGGATCTACTATGTCTAATAATAACATCTGTCTGATGGATCTACTATGTCTAATAATAACATCTGTCTGATGGATCTACTATGTCTAATAATAACATCTGTCTGATGGATCTACTATGTCTAATAATAACATCTGTCTGATGGATCTACTATGTCTAATAATAACATCTGTCTGATGGATCTACTATGTCTAATAATAACATCTGTCTGATGGATCTACTATGTCTAATAATAACATCTGTCTGATGGATCTACTATGTCTAATAATAACATCTGTCTGATGGATCTACTATGTCTAATAATAACATCTGTCTGATGGATCTACTATGTCTAATAATAACATCTGTCTGATGGATCTATTATGTCTAATAATAACATCTGTCTGATGGATCTACTATGTCTAATAATAACATCTGTCTGATGGATCTACTATGTCTAATAATAACATCTGTCTGATGGATCTACTATGTCTAATAATAACATCTGTCTGATGGATCTACTATGTCTAATAATAACATCTGTCTGATGGATCTACTATGCCTAATAATAACATCTGTCTGATGGATCTACTATGTCTAATAATAACATCTGTCTGATGGATCTACTATGTCTAATAATAACATCTGTCTGCCTGGATCTACTATGCCTAATAATAATAATAATATAAATGGGCATATGGCACTCCCTCTGGGCCCCCCCCCCCCCCCCCCCCCCCCCATCGGCCAGGTGGGGCTGGACATGCATGAAGACTCAAAGCTTGAAGTTGTCGGTGCAGCATCACTCCCAATCTTCCGCCGTAGTCTGAAAACCCACCTTTTCAGACTCCATCATGGCCCATATCACTTACCCTACCCCCTTAGATAGCATTTCTGTAGACTTAGATAGCATTTGATACAGACTTATAGCATGTTATGTAGACAGCACTGTAATTGCATTGTATGTAGTCATAGCACGTCATAGTACATATGTATAGCATAGTATAGTATATATGTATAGTTTATATGTATAGTTTCATTATATAGATATTCCACTGTTACCTTCTTAGCTTACGCATGTTTCATGATAAATGCTTTTATGTGATGTATTCCCATGCTTTTGTTCTTGCTTAATGTAAGTCGCTCTGGATTAAGAGCGTCTGATAAATGCCTAAATTGTAAATTGTAAATTGTAACCATACTTAATAGTTTCCCATAATTGCACCTTTCTTGTTTATAGTATATAGGATTAGGGTCAGGGGTAGCAAAAATAGCCAATCTCCAAGTTCACAATGTGTGAATGTGTGGAAGTGATGCTTTGTGTGAGATTTGACCATTTCTTGCTACTTTCGCGCAGCACTCTAGTAGGGCATTGATTTAACCCCTTTTGGTGTTAGCATTATGTTATGCTTTAGCTATTAAAAAATAGCAGATCTACAAGCTTGTAGGTCTGCTATTTTTGAAAAATCGAAGAACGACTGACATAGAAACATAGGCTTTTTCAGAAAACTGTCAGGATGTAGAAGACATTTTTACCGAAAACTGACAGGATGTAGAAGACATTTTTACAGAAAACTGTCAGGATGTAGAAGACATTTTTACCGAAAACTGACAGGATGTAGAAGACATTTTTACAGAAAACTGTCAGGATGTAGAAGACATTTTTAGAATCTGATCTCGGGTCAGAATGGGTTAATATGGAATTGATTGAATATATATATATATATATATATATGGAGATACAAGCTTTCTGCCCAACAGCAACGATACTCGGCATCTACAGGGCAGCAGGTTCTGTGGGCGGGTCCGGCCTGCAGACGCTGACTGGGGACTGGGCTGGAACAGTGGCGTTGTTGACATTATTCACACACACAGCTAAGAGCTAAAGGTTGGCGAAAGGCAGACTGTGGACCAGTTGTTTGCTTGAGGGCACTCAAGTCTCTTGGCAAGAAGAGTCACAAGGTCTGGCCTGAATATCAAGCAGTTGTCCTTTTTATAAATGTCTGTTTAGTTGAGTGAGCTGATCATGGCAAGGTGAACAATGACGCCTTTCCATTTCCATGTGCAAACAGTGCAAATAGGGATGAAACGTCTTTTTTGGGGCCCATACGGTGACACCTGTTGCATGGCAACACTTTCTATCCAAGACGACATTAATGGTCAGAGAGAGGCAAAGATCTGGCCAGCAGTTGGTCCACATGCAGGGCCTGGACATTGGACTGCTAATCCATTCTGACCTGAGATCAGATTCTAAAAGTGTCTATTACATCCTGACAGTTTCATTATTAACCCATTCTGACCTGAGATCAGATTCTAAAAGTGTCTTCTTCGATTTTTAAAAAATAGCAGACCTACAAGCTCTACAAGCTCATCTACAAGCTCATCTACAAGCTCATATCGCGCCACCGAGTGGCGCGATATGAGCTTGTAGATCTGCTATTTTTCAATAGCTAAAGCATAACATGATGCCGACACCAAAATGGGTGCCCGGTCAGAACATAAGTCCCTTATGTTGGGCATGTCATTGGGGGGGAAAAGCAAGGAAACTAAAATAAAATAAATCTTCAGTTTCAAAGATAACAAATCTACAAGCTCACAACATGTTGTGAGATTTTCGATCTGCTATTTTTTTTAACATACTGGAATAGTCAGGAAATGGAAAGGGCTTTAATTATGCTGAAATACTCGATGGAAGCAATTTTACTTAATTAATGGGACAGAAAAACCCTGAATGCAGAGTTATTTTGGTTCACTTGTTTACTATGGTGTCCATTGCAACAAGTAGCAATGTATTATTTAATGTACTTTTACAATAGGAATTTGGCTTTTTCTTCTTATTTTTTTCCCTCACTTATGTTGACTAAGTGTAGTGGGTTGAGCTTTTCCAATCATGTGACACCCTAATTACCCATATTCTGGACAGCTGATAGACTGATATAAGAGGGAGCCACACCCAGCGATCAGAGCAGCTGGCTGGCTTTGTTGTGTTTGCCTGGTGGTGTCTGTGTTGGGGCCGCATGTGCAGGAGAATGTCATTGAGGGTATGTAAGGTCTCCCTGTGTTTGTGTAATTGTAAAGTTATGAGCAAAATCTATTCTACAGGCATCTGACAGTGGGAGTCCCACCCTGGGATAGGCTGCTGTGGGTTGGTAGGCTACAGTTGGTACTGTTCAACCAAGGCTTAGAGCTGTCCCCCCCTGTCATCTCATCTGCCCTCGTTTGCCTCGCAAGCGGAGGCATTGTCCTGTGCTGTGGGCACGTCTGCCTGCCCAATATGTGTTTGAACCGTTTAACCCATTCTGACCGGGCACCCATTTTGGTGTCGGCATCATGTTATGCTTTAGCTATTGAAAAATAGCAGATCTACAAGCTCATATCGCGCCACCGAGTGGCGCGATACGAGCTTGTAGGTCTGCTATTTTTGAAAAATCGAAGAACGACTGACATTTTTTTTAAATCTGATCTCAGGTCAGAATGGGTTAATCAGACCAGGTGTGTGTCCAGTGGAAACCTCGTATGAATCTGATCTCAGGTCAGAACTGTTTAACCGAGGTAAGGCAGTTCTGCTATACTAGACTATAGTTTGAAATCAGTTAATCATGTCCATGGGTATTAATGGTATATTTTTGTTTGTATCAGGAGAACCCAATCCAGTCTGCCTTAATTGCCTCTGCTGTTGTTGTCCTCTTTAATTTGTTTATGATTTGGTTTTGTTTTGTTTTACTTTGTTTACTTTGGTGCAAACCTATAGACTTGATGCTCCTTTGATAAATGCTTGATCATAACGGGTGCTAATGTAATATTGGGCTCTGCCTATTAATCTATATAGTAGTGCCAGTGGATAAGGGTGCTGTAGCTGTAGTCCTGTAGGCTGTCTTGGTTTAGTTATAGTGCATGCTATTTGTTTAATGTGAGATCAGTGCTGTGTGTAATTCTATTCTCTTTTTCTTGCAGTGTGTTTGATGTGAAGTGTGCGCTATTTTGGTGGCGGTGACCTTTCCCCTCCTTCCCCTCACTCCCTGCCTTCCTGTCAGTAAGGACACCTGGGTACCCCCTGGCTTATAGTTTTAAGCTTTGTAGGCTATTGCCAGTTTTAGATAATTTTAGATATCGACCCTTTTGATTAAAGTCATGTTTTTAAATAACATTTTGTAGTAAACGTAATAAAACAATATGTTTCCACTGGAATTACACACGTCTCTGCTCCCCTTCTTATCATTGCCCAGTGGGCTGTTGTACATGTATTCTCTGGGTGGCGTAGTCTGGTGTTCTGTGTGCGGGCCTTAAGTGTACATATATTCTCTGGGTGGCGTAGTCTGGTGTTCTGTGTCCGGGCCTTAAGTGTACATATATTCTCTGGGTGGCGTAGTCTGGTGTTCTGTGTCTGGGCCTTAAGTGTACATATATTATCTGGGTGGCGTAGTCTGGTGTTCTGTGTCCGGGCCTTAAGTGTACATATATTATTCTCTGGGTGGCGTAGTCTGGTGTTCTGTGTGCGGGCCTTAAGTGTACATATATTATTCTCTGGGTGGCGTAGTCTGGTGTTCTGTGTCCGGGCCTTAAGTGTACATAATATTCTCTGGGTGGCGTAGTCTGGTGTTCTGTGTCCGGGCCTTAAGTGTACATATATTCTCTGGGTGGCGTAGTCTGGTGTTCTGTGTCCGGGCCTTAAGTGTACATAATATTCTCTGGGTGGCGTAGTCTGGTGTTCTGTGTGCGGGCCTTAAGTGTACATATATTATTCTCTGGGTGGCGTAGTCTGGTGTTCTGTGTCCGGGCCTTAAGTGTACATAATATTCTCTGGGTGGCGTAGTCTGGTGTTCTGTGTGCGGGCCTTAAGTGTACATATATTCTCTGGGTGGCGTAGTCTGGTGTTCTGTGTGCGGGCCTTAAGTGTACATATATTATTCTCTGGGTGGCGTAGTCTGGTGTTCTGTGTCCGGGCCTTAAGTGTACATATATTCTCTGGGTGGCGTAGTCTGGTGTTCTGTGTGCGGGCCTTAATTAGTGCCCTAATGGCCACATAAGCACCAAACGGCTGTGAAATATCCTTCCTAAATCACCATGATCCATTCCCTTCGGTCACATTAGCGTCAACAACAGCAGGTGACCAATCCAAGTTATATTAACCCATTCTGACCCGAGATCGGATTCTAAAAATGTCAGTCGCTCTTCGATTATTAAAAAATAGCAGACCTACAAGCTCATATCGCGCCACTCGGTGGCGCGCTATGAGCTTGTAGATCTGCTATTTTTCAATAGCTAAAGCATAACATGATGCTGACACCAAAATGGGTGCCCGGTCAGAATGGGTTAATGGAAATAAAAAGGAAACTTCTCTTCATGTCAAGAATACAGCATTGACTATACATGTTCTGTCTTTGTTGTCTCAAGTCAACCTAAGAGACAATAAAGGAAGATCAGTAGTTTAGTACTATTTTTTTACCCAAGGCACACTAATAAGTATTAATATTAATCTTCTATTTTTGCTATATTTGTCCCGGACCCCCTGTTGACTGACGACGCATGGTTTTAAATTATATTGACAGTTTATGACAAAGATGTCACTTACTAGTATTGTTTCTCCTGAAGTTCATAGTAGTCTAGTCCAAATGGATCGTCTTTTAACCCGTCCTGTTGTATGAAATGCATTAGAATGACATGAACATTAACTGGGCCTCAGTTATCAAACATTAGAATGACATGAACATTAACTGGGCCTCAGTTATCAAACATTAACTGGGCCTCAGTTATCAAACATTAGAATGACATGAACATTAACTGGGCCTCAGTTATCAAACATTAGAATGACATGAACATTAACTGGGCCTCAGTTATCAAACATTAGAATGACATAAACATTAACTGGGCCTCAGTTATCAAACATTAGAATGACATGAACATTAACTGGGCCTCAGTTATCAAACATTAGAATGACATGAACATTAACTGGGCCTCAGTTATCAAACATTAGAATGACATGAAACATTAACTGGGCCTCAGTTATCAAACATTAGAATGACATGAAACATTAACTGGGCCTCAGTTATCAAACATTAGAATGACATGAACATTAACTGGGCCTCAGTTATCAAACATGTCGCAAAGTTAATTAGTCTTCCCAGGGACTGGGCAACGCATTTTGCTCAACAAAATAATCGTTTTAATTTTAAATTGGTCAGGACTTAGACTTTGCAAACATGTGAGTTAAATGCTTCATATCTATATTGAGGATTTGACTGCATATTATGAGTGTCATTCAGTATTGTTGATCAATTGCCTGCCTATGTGGGCTTGGTTCCAGTGGTGGAAAAAGTACTCAATTGTTTTACTTAAGTAAAAGTACCAGTACTGCAATTTAGAACTACTCCTTTACAAGTAAAAGTACGGAATTGAAAGTGTACTTGAGTAAAAGTGAAAAAGTATCGGCATCAAAATGTACTTAAAGTACTAAAAGTAAAAGTACTCATATTGCAGAATGTCCCACACAAGTTCAAAATGTGTACAAAGTCTATTGAAAATAGCCGATCTACAAGCTCACAATGCGTCGCGTTGCGACGCATTGTGAGCTTGTAGATCGGCTATTTTCAAATGGCCAAAATGTATTGGGTTGAAGTGGTTAATGTATGTTTTCTAATCAAAATTAAAATCACCAAAGTAACTAAAGTTTTCAAATAATTGTAGTGGAGTAAAAGTACAAATGTTGGCTCTGAGATGTAGTGGAGTAGAAGTAAAAGAAGTAAAAGTACTGGAAATTGGAAATACTCAAGTAAAGCACAAATACCTCAAAATTGTACTTAAGTACAGTACTTAAGTAAAAGTACTTAGTTACTTTCCACCACTGCTTGGTTTTCACATTGATGCTAATCACTGTTCACAAGAGCCTCGGATGGGCTTGCCAGTCAAATACTCAAACATGACTTTCATCGCTGTGCAGCTGGGACTCTGCACACATTGGTTAAATGTCATGTCGGAAAATGATTGATCTGAATCTAAAATGCATTCTGATGCTCTGAATCAAGATGAGCCAGGAGGGGCGCAAATTAAACAAGGCAATGTTTGGGGGGATCCAACGCATGTAAGCTCAAAGAGGTCGTTTACTCGTATGCTAAATAATAATAATAATAATAATACAACTTTATTTGTATAGCACCTTTCATGACATGAAATGCAGCTCAAAGTGCTTTACAGAACAATGGAAAATAAAAGAAAAGCAAGGCAGCGACATTAAAAAAACAAGCAGTAATGCAATACAGTGAGGACATGAATAACAAAAAATAAAAGATCAATTAAAAGCAATGTTGTAGAGGTGGGTCTTGAGCTGAGCTTTAAAAATGTCTACAGAGGCTGCCTGTCGAAGGTACAGAGGGAGCTTGTTCCATGCCGACGGCCCGTAGAAGCAAAAAGCTGCTTCCCCGTATTTTTTAGTTACCATTTTTTTAGGCAAAGCGAGTAGGCCAGCAGTGGAAGACCTTAGGGGGCGGTTTGAGACATATTTAGGCAGGCAGTCATGTAGGTAGGAAGGTTTGGGACATATTTAGGCAGGCAGTCATGTAGGTAGGAAGGTTTGGGACATATTTAGGCAGGCAGTCATGTAGGTAGGAAGGTTTGGGACATATTTAGACAGGCAGTCATGTAGGTAGGAAGGTTTGGGACATATTTAGACAGACAGTCATGTAGGTAGGAAGGTTTGGGACATATTTAGACAGGCAGTCATGTAGGTAGGAAGGTTTGGGACATATTTAGACAGGCAGTCATGTAGGTAGGAAGGTTTGGGACATATTTAGGCAGGCAGTCATGTAGGTAGGAAGGTTTGGGACATATTTAGACAGGCAGTCATGTAGGTAGGAAGGTTTGGGACATATTTAGGCAGGCAGTCATGTAGGTAGGAAGGTTTGGGACATATTTAGGCAGGCAGTCATGTAGGTAGGAAGGTTTGGGACATATTTAGACAGACAGTCATGTAGGTAGGAAGGTTTGGGACATATTTAGACAGGCAGTCATGTAGGTAGGAAGGTTTGGGACATATTTAGACAGGCAGTCATGTAGGTAGGAAGGTTTGGGACATATTTAGACAGGCAGTCATGTAGGTAGGAAGGTTTGGGACATATTTAGGCAGGCAGTCATGTAGGTAGGAAGGTTTGGGACATATTTAGGCAGGCAGTCATGTAGGTAGGAAGGTTTGGGACATATTTAGGCAGGCAGTCATGTAGGTAGGAAGGTTTGGGACATATTTAGACAGACAGTCATGTAGGTAGGAAGGTGCGAGACCATTGAGAGCTTTATAGACAAGTACAATAAATTTAAAATCAATCCTAAAAACAACCGGAAGCCAGCGCAGTGATGCCAAAACTGGAGTAACATGTTCTCTCATCTTAGTTCTAGTAATATAATAATAAACATAATAAACATGAAAGCGTAATAATTCCATGGTCTTTTCATAGTGTGTAACATTTTATCTCTAAGTGTGTTGTCGTGCTCTCCCAGAGCGGAGCTGAAGTCATGTTCCACAGCTCTAAAAATACCACCGCGCATTTTCACTTATTTATCCACAGGCAGCTGCTTTTCCTCCAGGCAGAGAACCTGCTGAGCGAGGATGGCACGTTGGCTCCATGCGTATTCTGTGCTCAGGCGCAAACAGCAGACCTGGAAGCTCACATGCAGCATTGCCCATTTGCCGCGCTGTGCTGTGAGCTTGAAGATCTGCTGTTTTTCAATAGCTAAAGCATAACATGATTTGTGCCGCATTTTCACGATTTTTCAAAAAATAGCAGACCTACAAGCTCATAGCGCGCCACTCGGTGGCGCGCTATGAGCTTGTAGATCTGTGAGCTTGTAGATACTGTACGCACACAAACGGTTGCCGGACGCCTATGGATAGACACGCACAGCGAGCGTGCGCTCGCGTGTGTGCGTGCAATCCGTGCATGCGTGGATGCTTGAATTACTTGTGAGGGCCATATGCAGGCCTATATATACCCACAAGTATATTGTATGATTTGAGAAATAAACAATGGTTTATCTTTGTATATTTAGAGACTATACGTTGTTGTTGTCGCACACCCAAAATAACTATCAAATCTATTTGACAGCAACGACAAAAAAGGCGAACAGTCGTATTGTGGACTGCGTGGGTTTGTGCGCTTGTGGGCGAGTGAATCATAATTTGGATGATTTCGCATAATATTACATGCATGTATATAATTATGCATGTACTGTATGAGCTTCCAGTATACAGTAGAGGCATAGCCTAAATCCAAAACATGTGTAATTCCCTTAGGGTTTATACTTTCACGAGACAGATTTCCTGTCACGTGATCATGTCGGCAGAACAAACGTATATAGAGCGTTTATTTAAGTACAGCATGTGTCTGTTGAATGCATTAACCCATTCTGAACGGGCACCCGTTTTGGTGTTAGCATCATGTTATGCTTCAGCTATTGAAAAATAGCAGATCTACAAGCTCGTATCGCGCCACCGAGTGGCGCGATACGAGCTTGTAGGTCTGCTATTTTTGAAAAAAATCGAAGAACGACTGACATAGAAACATGGCTTTTTCAGAAAACTGTCAGTTTCAAACAGACATCTTTAGAATGTGATCTGCAGGTCAAAATGCGTTATCCCATTCTGAACGGGCACCCATTTTGGTGTCAGCATCATGTTATGCTTTAGCTATTTAAAAATAGCAGATCTACAAGCTCATATCGCGCCACCGAGTGGCGCGATACGAGCTTGTAGGTCTGCTATTTTTGAAAAATCGAAGAGCGACTGACATTTTTAGAATCTGATCTCAGGTCAGAATGGGTTCATCAGACCAGTGTATGTCCAGTGGAAACCTCGTATGAATCTGATCTCAGGTCAGAATGTGTTAAACTTCCCACGACCTGTTAACCACAGCAGTCTCAGTGTTCACAGGACCTGTTAACCACAGCAGTCTCAGTGTTCAGAGGACCTGTTAACCCATTCTGACCTGAGATCAGATTCATACGAGGTTTCCACTGGACACACACTGGTCTGATGAACCCATTCTGACCTGAGATCAGATTCTAACAAAAATGTCAGTCGTTCTTCGATTTTTCAAAAAATAGCAGACCTACAAGCTCGTAGCGCGCCACTCGGTGGCGCGATATGAGCTTGTAGATCTGCTATCAGCTTGTAGAAGTATAGGCTACTCACATTTCTTACTTAAGTAAAAGTATCAATACCTGCAGTGTAGAAGTACTCGGATGCTCCGAAGCCCTGGAATACAAAAGTTAAAGAGTAAAAGTACAAAAGTATTGGCGTGAAATTACCAAAAAGTACTCGGAAGTACTCATTATGAAGAGTGTCCCATTTCGCAAGTTTTCAAACGTATAAAATAATCTTTTGAAAAGGCAGATCTACAGATCTACAGATCTACAGATGTACAGGCTTGATCTACTTGTAGTAATTTATTCAATCTACAAAGTGTGTGTGGGAGAAAAGTGTAGGACATGTGGATCATTGTCCAGGGTGTTTTAGGGAAGGGAGAAGAGTCTAGGGGCTGTATTTTGCGTGTCTTAAGTACCAGGTCTTATTCCCTAACTTGAGTAAACTAAAGACCTGGAGGCGTGGTCAATGCCATTTGGCTATTCTGAGTGGCCAAAGAGCATTGACCACGCCTCCAGGTCTTTAGTTTACTCAAGTTAGGGAATAAGACATGGTACTTAAGTTAGGGAATAAGACCTGGTACTTAAGACACGCAAAATACAGCGGTCTCTAGGACGTGTGGAGTGTGTGTGTGATCCACTACCCATGCGTCACTGCATTGTAAAAAAAAATAATGAAATCACCATAATATGCAAATCATAGATAATTTGATCAGGCGTGACTGTCGTTTATGATATTGAGTTACATTTGATAACGTCTGTGTCTGGAGTTTGTAGACACAAAAATGTGGATAAATTAGTGCTTTTTCTGGAACTAAGATTTCCCAGTACACTTAATATATTTTTTTATCCCACGGTTTTGTAACCCATTTTTCACCCCTGTGTCAATCAGGGAGGTTCCCCCCTGTCAGGTGTGGAAAATAATGACTTGTATGCTTATGCTTGCACACCTGGTGGGTTCCTTATGTTAATACGTCTAACCCTTTATTAACTTTCCATCTGCTTCAGTTAATTGGTGCAGGAAGGAATACTTTACGCAGGTAAAGTAAAAGTCCCTCAGAATGGTAGTAGGGCTACAGTTACAGTATAATTGAAGTACAGTACAGTACAGTACAGTACAGTACAGTACAGTACAGTACAGTACAGTAGACTACTCCACCTCTAGTTGCTTCTGTAATTATTATTATTATTATTATTATTAGTTGCTTCTGTGAGTACTGAGAGTAGCAGAAAACTGCATCTTTCCTACCATATTTTGACACTGTTGAGAGAAGTATTGATGTGGGATAATCATTGCAATTAGCAGTGTGGTTAATTTGCATTAAAGGTTTTATGACATTCATTTTCATTTATTTGTCTATTTCTTTTTTCTTTTAGGTTTTATGACCTCAATTACACCCAAAAAAACCTGAACTTTGAACATTCAGTGGATTTTCTGTGGTCTGAAGTTTTCTTTGGGGTTTTTTGGGCCTTTTGAGCTACAATGAAAACAGGCAACACAGTGCAATAGTGACATCTGCTGGCAAATCCCATTGACATATATGGGATTTGCAGTAAGTGATGTCACTTACTGCCGGCAAATCAGAGCACCTGTTTGAGCCAGAAAACCCCAGATCACAGAAAATCTACTGAATGTTAAAAGTTCATGTTTTTTGGGTGCAATTGAGATTAGAAAACCTAAAAAAAAAACAAGAACAATTCCAAAACCTTTATTTTAATGTCACAATCCCTTTAATAACCGAATGTAGCTTCCACCATGATTGATTAGTAAGATTGGACTCGCTGTCTCTGAAGACTGGGCCGTGTACTATGTAGTATAGGGTCATGTTTGTTAACCCATTCTGACCTGAGATCAGATTCATACGAGGTTTCCACTGGACACACACTGGTCTGATGAACCCATTCTGACCTGAGATCCGATTCATACGAGGTTTCCACTGGACACACACTGGTCTGATGAACCCATTCTGACCTGAGATCCGATTCATACAAGGTTTCCACTGGACAACACACTGGTCTGATGAACCCATTCTGACCTGAGATCAGATTCATACGAGGTTTCCACTGGACACACACTGGTCTGATTAATTCATTCTGACCTGAGATCAGATTCTAAAAATGTCAGTCGCTCTACGATTTTTCAAAAATAGCAGACCAACAAGCTCGTAGCGCGCCACTCGGTGGCGCGATATGAGCTTGTAGGTCTGCTATTTTTCATTAGCTAAAGCATAACATGATGCTAACACCAAAACGGGTTCCCGTTCAGAATGGGTTAATTGCTTTTGATTAATTTCATCAAAAGCAACTGATGTTCCTTATTTCTGTAAACCATAACCCTGGCCATGTCATATAGGCCTAGGCAAAAAAAAAAGTTAAAATGTTTTCACAATAAAAAAATTAAAAATAAACATTTAACATTTAGTTATATTTACAAATACAGCAAAAATAGACAATGTACGCGCTCACAACGCACTGCAATGCGACGCGCTGTGATCTTATTATATTTTGGCAATTTTCATTCAAAGTAAATAGGGCTTAACTGTTTACCTTGGCTTAAAGGACAACTTTAGTTTTTTTCAACCAAGGTTCATGTTTTAGGTTGTTATTAGAGAAAGTAAAAGGTAAGTGTTATTTCTTTTTCATTTGCTGCATTCTTTCATTTTAGGGATTTTAGCTGTTTTTGACAGGGGGGGGGGGGCATTCGAACATGGGGCTAAGTATGTATTTCTTTACAACATTTTATAGCGATTATTTTTTTCAATATTTACTATAGTCCTACTAGACCCCAAGAAATTACATCTGGCCACAGTTTAAAGTTTAAAGCAGGGCAACGACATTAAAAAACGACAATAAAAAACAAGCAGTAATGCAATACAGTGAGGACATGAATAACAAAAATAAAAAATAAAAAATCACTTAAAAGCAATGTTGTAGAGGTGGGTCTTGAGCTGAGCTTTAAAAATGTCTACAGAGGCTGCCTGACGAAGGTACAGTGGGAGCTTGTTCCATGCCGTCGGCCCGTAGAAGCAGAAAGCTGCTTCCCCGGATTTTTTAGTTGCCACCATGAGGTGTACAGCTACTAACCGCAAATGGTCTGTCTGTCTGTCTGTCTGTCTGTCTGTCTGTCTGTCTGTCTGTCTGTCTGTCTGTCTGTCTGTCTGTCTGTCTGTCTGTCTGTCTGTCTGTCTGTCTGTCTGTCTGTCTGTCTGTCTGTCTGTCTGTCTGTCTGTCTGTCTGTCTGTCTGTCTGTCGCGGCAGTGACGTCAGACTTCGGCACTCTATTAACATCTAGTGGAAAATAATTACTTGTATGCTTATGCTTGCACACCTGGTGGGTTCCTTATGTTAATGAGACTTTAACCCTTTATTAACTTTCCATCTGCTTTCCAAATGTTTTCCCAGTTAATTTGTGCAGGAAGGAATACTCCGGTGTCAGTGGGCCCTACACACTATATGACACTATTTGAACACATGCAGACGCAGATCAGTAATTGGCCTGTTGGGCTACTTTGATACATTCCAATTATTTTGCGGAAATACAAGACCTTTATCTGCCAGTTAGTTAACAGTGGCTGAAGTTCATTGGCTGCTACTGTAGTTGTAAATGTGGCATTCTGCCATTTATAAAGTAGGCTAGGGGGCGGCGGTGGCTCAGGGGTAGAGTGCCTGGATGGTAACCGTAAGGTTGCCAGTTCGAACCCGGGCTCCCCCAGAGTTACTGTCGAAGTGTCCTTGAGCAAGACACTGAACCCCTATAATTGCTCCCGATGTGCTAGTTGGTGCCTTGCATGGTTTCCGCTGCCATCGGTGTATGAATGGGTGAATGTAATGCACAATCTCTGTAAAGCGCCTTGGATAAAGGCGCTATGTACGTAAATGCACCTTTTACCATTTATAAAGTAGGCTACCGGTATGTTCATGAGGCCATTTATCTATGCTGTACTTATGTGAACACATTTACTCAAAGGAGCACCCGACCCAATTTTTAACCTTTCTTCGTATAATTGGTCCCAAATATCTATCTATCTATCTATCTATCTATCTATCTATCTATCTATCTATCTATCTATCTATCTATCTATCTATCTATCTATCTATCTATCTATCTATCTATCTATCTGATGGTACTATTTCTGTCTACGTAAGGAAAAAAATCAGACCCGTCTGAACTGTGTGTGTGTGTGTGTGTGTGTGTGTGTGTGTGTGTGTGTGTGTGTGTGTGTGTGTGTGTGTGTGTGTGTGTGTGTGTGTGTGTGTGTGTGTGTGTGTGTGTGTGTGTGTGTGTGTGTGTGTGTGTGTGTGTGTGTGTGTGTGTGTGTGTGTGTGTGTGTGTGTGTGTGTGTGTGTGTGTGTGTGTGTGTGTGTGTGTGTGTGTGTGTGTGTGTGTGTGTGAGAAACAGGCACCCATCAGCGCACAGACAAATATATTAACACATTAAGAGGATCAAGTGCAATTAACACAATCTATGCCAAACCTGGGATTTCTCTGGTTTATTGCTTAATGATTTAAAAACAAAAAAATGACCTTCACCTCTAAAGGTTGACACAGGGAGACAGTGTAGTTTAGGCCTCTAAAGGTTGACACAGGGAGACAGTGTAGTTTAGGCCTCTAAAGGTTGACACAGGGAGACAGTGTAGTTTAGGCCTCTAAAGGTTGACACAGGGAGACAGTGTAGTTTAGGCCTCTAAAGGTTGACACAGGGAGACAGTGTAGTTTAGGCCTCTAAAGGTTGACACAGGGAGACAGTGTAGTTTAGGCCTCTAAAGGTTGACACAGGGAGAGAACAGATGGTGGAGGTGAACGGAACACTGTCCCCTCCCCTCCCAGTGAGCTGTGGCGTCCCACAAGGAAGCATACTAGGGCCTTTACTGTTCCTAATTTATGTTAACGACATGACTTCAGCTTGTGACTGCAACTTGTTCCTGTTCGCAGATGACTCAGCACTGCTGGTCTCGGACAGGAACAAACTGCAGGTTGAAAAGACCCTCAGCTCTGAACTCGGTAGAATCTGCACCTGGCTCGCTGATAACAAACTATCCTTACACCTGGGAAAAACTGAATCCATCCTCTTTGGATCAAATAGTAAACTCAGCAAGGCAGATGGCTTCTTGGTTAGAGTGACAATATTATCACACGAAAAGATGAAATTACCTACCTAGGTTCCATCCTGGAGGCCAATCTTTCCGGTGATAAAATGGCCACCAACGTAATCAAAAAAGTCAATCAAAGAACAAGATTCCTTTACAGGATCTCCTCACTGGTCAGCAAAAACACCTTGAAGACCTTAACAGGAGCCCTCGTACAAGGTTTCTTTGACTATGCATCCACCTCTTGGTACCACAGCACCTCAAAGGCCCTTAAAACAAGGCTCCAGACCTCTCAAAACAAACTGGTCAGGCTCCTACTTGGCCTCACCCCCCGAACCCACCTCACCCCTGCCCACTTTGACAGGCTGGGATGGCTTAGGGTCGACGACAGAGTACAGCATCTTGCAATGGGTCTGGTCCACAAGATTCGATACACCACCAAGATACCCATGTACCTGTCTAAATACTTCCTTAATGTAAACGAAGTCCACACCCACAACACCAGAGGGAGTGCAACAAACCATGTACAACCCAGATTCGGCACAAACAAGGGACTAAATTCTTTTCGCTCCTATGCCACCAAAATGTGGAACGCCCTACCAACAGTCATTAAGACATGTGAATCCCTTGACTCCTTCAAAACCGCTCTCAAAGGGCACCTACGGATGGCTGCAATTCGAAACTGGCCTCTGTAAAATCTGAATCCCCCCCACCCCCCCACCCCATTTTCCCTCACTGTATATAGTATCTTTTCCCTTTTTTGCTTCCCATATGATGAATTCCTGTTCTGTTCTTTACCTACAGAGAAATGTCTATTTGTAATGTATGTCTCTAAATGTTTGTATGTCTTTAAATGTTTTGATGAATTGAACAATGTGGACCCTGTTGTAAACAAGTGTAATGCTTAATTGGGTCGTCCACTCACAGTTGACAGTCTTTGTATTGAGTTTGTGCTTAAAATGTACTGTAAATTCTACAAACTGTTAATAAAGATTTCAATCAATCAAAAAAAGACAGTGTAGTTTAGGCCTCTAAAGGTTGACACAGGGAGACAGTGTAGTTTAGGCCTCTAAAGGTTGACACAGGGAGACAGTGTAGTTTAGGCCTCTAAATGTTGACACAGGGAGACAGTGTAGTTTAGGCCTCTAAAGGTTAACACAGGGAGACAGTGTAGTTTAGGCCTCTAAAGGTTGACACAGGGAGACAGTGAAGTTTAGGCCTCTAAAGGTTGACACAGGGAGACAGTGTAGTTTAGGCCTCTAAAGGTTGACACAGGGAGACAGTGTAGTTTAGGCCTCTAAAGGTTGACACAGGGAGACAGTGTAGTTTAGGCCTCTAAAGGTTGACACAGGGAGACAGTGTAGTTTAGGCCTCTAAAGGTTGACACAGGGAAACAGTGTAGTTTAGGCCTCTAAAGGTTGACACAGGGAGACAGTGTAGTTTAGGCCTCTAAAGGTTGACACAGGGAGACAGTGTAGTTTAGGCCTCTAAAGGTTGACACATGGAGACAGTGAAGTTTAGGCCTCTAAAGGTTGACACAGGGAGACAGTGTAGTTTAGGCCTCTAAAGGTTGACACAGGGAGACAGTGTAGTTTAGGCCTCTAAAGGTTGACACAGGGAGACAGTGTAGTTTAGGCCTCTAAAGGTTGACACAGGGAGACAGTGTAGTTTAGGCCTCTAAAGGTTGACACAGGGAGACAGTGTAGTTTAGGCCTCTAAAGGTTGACACAGGGAGACAGTGTAGTTTAGGCCTCTAAAGGTTGACACAGGGAGACAGTGTAGTTTAGGCCTCTAAAGGTTGACACAGGGAGACAGTGTAGTTTAGGCCTCTAAAGGTTGACACAGGGAGACAGTGTAGTTTAGGCCTCTAAAGGTTGACACAGGGAGACAGTGTAGTTTAGGCCTCTAAAGGTTGACACAGGGAGACAGTGTAGTTTAGGCCTCTAAAGGTTGACACAGGGAGACAGTGTAGTTTAGGCCTCTAAAGGTTGACACAGGGAGCCAGTGTAGTTTAGGCCTCTAAAGGTTGACACAGGGAGACAGTGTAGTTTAGGCCTCTAAAGGTTGACACAGGGAGCCAGTGTAGTTTAGGCCTCTAAAGGTTGACACAGGGAGACAGTGAAGTTTAGGCCTCTAAAGGTTGACACAGGGAGACAGTGTAGTTTAGGCCTCTAAAGGTTGACACAGGGAGACAGTGTAGTTTAGGCCTCTAAAGGTTGACACAGGGAGACAGTGTAGTTTAGGCCTCTAAAGGTTGACACAGGGAGACAGTGTAGTTTAGGCCTCTAAAGGTTGACACAGGGAGACAGTGTAGTTTAGGCCTCTAAAGGTTGACACAGGGAGACAGTGTAGTTTAGGCCTCTAAAGGTTGACACAGGGAGACAGTGTAGTTTAGGCCTCTAAAGGTTGACACAGGGAGACAGTGTAGTTTAGGCCTCTAAAGGTTGACACAGGGAGACAGTGTAGTTTAGGCCTCTAAAGGTTGACACAGGGAGACAGTGTAGTTTAGGCCTCTAAAGGTTGACACAGGGAGACAGTGTAGTTTAGGCCTCTAAAGGTTGACACAGGGAGACAGTGAAGTTTAGGCCTCTAAAGGTTGACACAGGGAGACAGTGTAGTTTAGGCCTCTAAAGGTTGACACAGGGAGACAGTGTAGTTTAGGCCTCTAAAGGTTGACACAGGGAGACAGTGTAGTTTAGGCCTCTAAAGGTTGACACATGGAGACAGTGTAGTTTAGGCCTCTAAAGGTTGACACAGGGAGACAGTGTAGTTTAGGCCTCTAAAGGTTGACACAGGGAGACAGTGAAGTTTAGGCCTCTAAAGGTTGACACAGGGAGACAGTGTAGTTTAGGCCTCTAAAGGTTGACACAGGGAGACAGTGTAGTTTAGGCCTCTAAAGGTTGACACAGGGAAACAGTGTAGTTTAGGCCTCTAAAGGTTGACACAGGGAGACAGTGTAGTTTAGGCCTCTAAAGGTTGACACAGGGAGACAGTGTAGTTTAGGCCTCTAAAGGTTGACACAGGGAGAAAGTGTAGTTTAGGCCTCTAAAGGTTGACACAGGGAGACAGTGTAGTTTAGGCCTCTAAAGGTTGACACAGGGAGACAGTGAAGTTTAGGCCTCTAAAGGTTGACACAGGGAGACAGTGTAGTTTAGGCCTCTAAAGGTTGACACAGGGAGACAGTGTAGTTTAGGCCTCTAAAGGTTGACACAGGGAGACAGTGTAGTTTAGGCCTCTAAAGGTTGACACATGGAGACAGTGTAGTTTAGGCCTCTAAAGGTTGACACAGGGAGACAGTGTAGTTTAGGCCTCTAAAGGTTGACACAGGGAGACAGTGAAGTTTAGGCCTCTAAAGGTTGACACAGGGAGACAGTGTAGTTTAGGCCTCTAAAGGTTGACACAGGGAGACAGTGTAGTTTAGGCCTCTAAAGGTTGACACAGGGAAACAGTGTAGTTTAGGCCTCTAAAGGTTGACACAGGGAGACAGTGTAGTTTAGGCCTCTAAAGGTTGACACAGGGAGACAGTGTAGTTTAGGCCTCTAAAGGTTGACACAGGGAGACAGTGTAGTTTAGGCCTCTAAAGGTTGACACAGGGAGACAGTGTAGTTTAGGCCTCTAAAGGTTGACACAGGGAGACAGTGTAGTTTAGGCCTCTAAAGGTTGACACAGGGAGACAGTGTAGTTTAGGCCTCTAAAGGTTGACACAGGGAGACAGTGTAGTTTAGGCCTCTAAAGGTTGACACAGGGAGACAGTGTAGTTTAGGCCTCTAAAGGTTGACACAGGGAGACAGTGTAGTTTAGGCCTCTAAAGGTTGACACAGGGAGACAGTGTAGTTTAGGCCTCTAAAGGTTGACACAGGGAGACAGTGTAGTTTAGGCCTCTAAAGGTTGACACAGGGAGACAGTGTAGTTTAGGCCTCTAAAGGTTGACACAGGGAGACAGTGTAGTTTAGGCCTCTAAAGGTTGACACAGGGAGACAGTGAAGTTTAGGCCTCTAAAGGTTGACACAGGGAGACAGTGTAGTTTAGGCCTCTAAAGGTTGACACAGGGAGACAGTGAAGTTTAGGCCTCTAAAGGTTGACACAGGGAGACAGTGTAGTTTAGGCCTCTAAAGGTTGACACAGGGAGACAGTGTAGTTTAGGCCTCTAAAGGTTGACACAGGGAGACAGTGTAGTTTAGGCCTCTAAAGGTTGACACAGGGAGACAGTGTAGTTTAGGCCTCTAAAGGTTGACACAGGGAGACAGTGTAGTTTAGGCCTCTAAAGGTTGACACAGGGAGACAGTGTAGTTTAGGCCTCTAAAGGTTGACACAGGGAGACAGTGTAGTTTAGGCCTCTAAAGGTTGACACAGGGAGACAGTGTAGTTTAGGCCTCTAAAGGTTGACACAGGGAGACAGTGTAGTTTAGGCCTCTAAAGGTTGACACAGGGAGACAGTGTAGTTTAGGCCTCTAAAGGTTGACACAGGGAGACAGTGTAGTTTAGGCCTCTAAATGTTGACACAGGGAGACAGTGTAGTTTAGGCCTCTAAAGGTTGACACAGGGAGACAGTGTAGTTTAGGCCTCTAAAGGTTGACACAGGGAGACAGTGTAGTTTAGGCCTCTAAAGGTTGACACAGGGAGACAGTGTAGTTTAGGCCTCTAAAGGTTGACACAGGGAGACAGTGAAGTTTAGGCCTCTAAAGGTTGACACAGGGAGACAGTGTAGTTTAGGCCTCTAAAGGTTGACACAGGGAGACAGTGAAGTTTAGGCCTCTAAAGGTTGACACAGGGAGACAGTGTAGTTTAGGCCTCTAAAGGTTGACACAGGGAGACAGTGAAGTTTAGGCCTCTAAAGGTTGACACAGGGAGACAGTGTAGTTTAGGCCTCTAAAGGTTGACACAGGGAGACAGTGTAGTTTAGGCCTCTAAAGGTTGACACAGGGAGACAGTGTAGTTTAGGCCTCTAAAGGTTGACACAGGGAGACAGTGTAGTTTAGGCCTCTAAAGGTTGACACAGGGAGACAGTGTAGTTTAGGCCTCTAAAGGTTGACACAGGGAGACAGTGTAGTTTAGGCCTCTAAAGGTTGACACAGGGAGACAGTGTAGTTTAGGCCTCTAAAGGTTGACACAGGGAGACAGTGTAGTTTAGGCCTCTAAAGGTTGACACAGGGAGACAGTGTAGTTTAGGCCTCTAAAGGTTGACACAGGGAGACAGTGTAGTTTAGGCCTCTAAAGGTTGACACAGGGAGACAGTGTAGTTTAGGCCTCTAAAGGTTGACACAGGGAGACAGTGTAGTTTAGGCCTCTAAAGGTTGACACAGGGAGACAGTGAAGTTTAGGCCTCTAAAGGTTGACACAGGGAGACAGTGTAGTTTAGGCCTCTAAAGGTTGACACAGGGAGACAGTGTAGTTTAGGCCTCTAAAGGTTGACACAGGGAGACAGTGTAGTTTAGGCCTCTAAAGGTTGACACAGGGAGACAGTGTAGTTTAGGCCTCTAAAGGTTGACACAGGGAGACAGTGTAGTTTAGGCCTCTAAAGGTTGACACAGGGAGACAGTGTAGTTTAGGCCTCTAAAGGTTGACACAGGGAGACAGTGTAGTTTAGGCCTCTAAAGGTTGACACAGGGAGACAGTGAAGTTTAGGCCTCTAAAGGTTGACACAGGGAGACAGTGTAGTTTAGGCCTCTAAAGGTTGACACAGGGAGACAGTGTAGTTTAGGCCTCTAAAGGTTGACACAGGGAGACAGTGTAGTTTAGGCCTCTAAAGGTTGACACAGGGAGACAGTGTAGTTTAGGCCTCTAAAGGTTGACACAGGGAGACAGTGTAGTTTAGGCCTCTAAAGGTTGACACAGGGAGACAGTGTAGTTTAGGCCTCTAAAGGTTGACACAGGGAGACAGTGTAGTTTAGGCCTCTAAAGGTTGACACAGGGAGACAGTGTAGTTTAGGCCTCTAAAGGTTGACACAGGGAGACAGTGTAGTTTAGGCCTCTAAAGGTTGACACAGGGAGACAGTGTAGTTTAGGCCTCTAAAGGTTGACACAGGGAGACAGTGTAGTTTAGGCCTCTAAAGGTTGACACAGGGAGACAGTGAAGTTTAGGCCTCTAAAGGTTGACACAGGGAGACAGTGTAGTTTAGGCCTCTAAAGGTTGACACAGGGAGGCAGTGTAGTTTAGGCCTCTAAAGGTTGACACAGGGAGACAGTGTAGTTTAGGCCTCTAAAGGTTGACACAGGGAGACAGTGTAGTTTAGGCCTCTAAAGGTTGACACAGGGAGACAGTGTAGTTTAGGCCTCTGAAGGTTTACACAGGGAGACAGTGTAGTTTAGGCCTCTAAAGGTTTACACAGGGAGACAGTGTAGTTTAGGCCTCTGAAGGTTGACACAGGGAGACAGTGTAGTTTAGGCCTCTAAAGGTTGACACAGGGAGACAGTGTAGTTTAGGCCTCTAAATGTTGACACAGGGAGACAGTGTAGTTTAGGCCTCTAAAGGTTGACACAGGGAGACAGTGAAGTTTAGGCCTCTAAAGGTTGACACAGGGAGACAGTGTAGTTTAGGCCTCTAAAGGTTGACACAGGGAGACAGTGTAGTTTAGGCCTCTAAAGGTTGACACAGGGAGACAGTGTAGTTTAGGCCTCTAAAGGTTGACACAGGGAGCCAGTGTAGTTTAGGCCTCTAAAGGTTGACACAGGGAGACAGTGTAGTTTAGGCCTCTAAAGGTTGACACAGGGAGACAGTGTAGTTTAGGCCTCTAAAGGTTGACACAGGGAGACAGTGAAGTTTAGGCCTCTAAAGGTTGACACAGGGAGACAGTGTAGTTTAGGCCTCTAAAGGTTGACACAGGGAGACAGTGTAGTTTAGGCCTCTAAAGGTTGACACAGGGAGACAGTGTAGTTTAGGCCTCTAAAGGTTGACACAGGGAGACAGTGTAGTTTAGGCCTCTAAAGGTTGACACAGGGAGACAGTGTAGTTTAGGCCTCTAAAGGTTGACACAGGGAGACAGTGTAGTTTAGGCCTCTAAAGGTTGACACAGGGAGACAGTGTAGTTTAGGCCTCTAAAGGTTGACACAGGGAGACAGTGAAGTTTAGGCCTCTAAAGGTTGACACAGGGAGACAGTGTAGTTTAGGCCTCTAAAGGTTGACACAGGGAGACAGTGTAGTTTAGGCCTCTAAAGGTTGACACAGGGAGACAGTGTAGTTTAGGCCTCTAAAGGTTGACACAGGGAGACAGTGTAGTTTAGGCCTCTAAAGGTTGACACAGGGAGACAGTGTAGTTTAGGCCTCTAAAGGTTGACACAGGGAGACAGTGTAGTTTAGGCCTCTAAAGGTTGACACAGGGAGACAGTGTAGTTTAGGCCTCTAAAGGTTGACACAGGGAGACAGTGTAGTTTAGGCCTCTAAAGGTTGACACAGGGAGACAGTGTAGTTTAGGCCTCTAAAGGTTGACACAGGGAGACAGTGTAGTTTAGGCCTCTAAAGGTTGACACAGGGAGACAGTGTAGTTTAGGCCTCTAAAGGTTGACACAGGGAGACAGTGTAGTTTAGGCCTCTAAAGGTTGACACAGGGAGACAGTGTAGTTTAGGCCTCTAAAGGTTGACACAGGGAGACAGTGAAGTTTAGGCCTCTAAAGGTTGACACAGGGAGACAGTGTAGTTTAGGCCTCTAAAGGTTGACACAGGGAGACAGTGTAGTTTAGGCCTCTAAAGGTTGACACAGGGAGACAGTGTAGTTTAGGCCTCTAAAGGTTGACACAGGGAGACAGTGTAGTTTAGGCCTCTGAAGGTTGACACAGGGAGACAGTGTAGTTTAGGCCTCTAAAGGTTTACACAGGGAGACAGTGTAGTTTAGGCCTCTGAAGGTTGACACAGGGAGACAGTGTAGTTTAGGCCTCTAAAGGTTGACACAGGGAGACAGTGTAGTTTAGGCCTCTAAAGGTTGACACAGGGAGACAGTGTAGTTTAGGCCTCTAAAGGTTGACACAGGGAGACAGTGTAGTTTAGGCCTCTAAAGGTTGACACAGGGAGACAGTGTAGTTTAGGCCTCTGAAGGTTGACACAGGGAGACAGTGTAGTTTAGGCCTCTAAAGGTTTACACAGGGAGACAGTGTAGTTTAGGCCTCTGAAGGTTGACACAGGGAGACAGTGTAGTTTAGGCCTCTAAAGGTTGACACAGGGAGACAGTGTAGTTTAGGCCTCTAAAGGTTGACACAGGGAGACAGTGTAGTTTAGGCCTCTAAAGGTTGACACAGGGAGACAGTGAAGTTTAGGCCTCTAAAGGTTGACACAGGGAGACAGTGTAGTTTAGGCCTCTAAATGTTGACACAGGGAGACAGTGTAGTTTAGGCCTCTAAAGGTTGACACAGGGAGCCAGTGTAGTTTAGGCCTCTAAAGGTTGACACAGGGAGACAGTGTAGTTTAGGCCTCTAAAGGTTGACACAGGGAGACAGTGTAGTTTAGGCCTCTAAAGGTTGACACAGGGAGACAGTGTAGTTTAGGCCTCTAAAGGTTGACACAGGGAGACAGTGTAGTTTAGGCCTCTAAAGGTTGACACAGGGAGACAGTGAAGTTTAGGCCTCTAAAGGTTGACACAGGGAGACAGTGTAGTTTAGGCCTCTAAAGGTTGACACAGGGAGACAGTGTAGTTTAGGCCTCTAAAGGTTGACACAGGGAGACAGTGTAGTTTAGGCCTCTAAAGGTTGACACAGGGAGACAGTGTAGTTTAGGCCTCTAAAGGTTGACACAGGGAAACAGTGTAGTTTAGGCCTCTAAAGGTTGACACAGGGAGACAGTGTAGTTTAGGCCTCTAAAGGTTGACACAGGGAGACAGTGTAGTTTAGGCCTCTAAAGGTTGACACATGGAGACAGTGAAGTTTAGGCCTCTAAAGGTTGACACAGGGAGACAGTGTAGTTTAGGCCTCTAAAGGTTGACACAGGGAGACAGTGTAGTTTAGGCCTCTAAAGGTTGACACAGGGAGACAGTGTAGTTTAGGCCTCTAAAGGTTGACACAGGGAGACAGTGTAGTTTAGGCCTCTAAAGGTTGACACAGGGAGACAGTGTAGTTTAGGCCTCTAAAGGTTGACACAGGGAGACAGTGTAGTTTAGGCCTCTAAAGGTTGACACAGGGAGACAGTGTAGTTTAGGCCTCTAAAGGTTGACACAGGGAGACAGTGTAGTTTAGGCCTCTAAAGGTTGACACAGGGAGACAGTGTAGTTTAGGCCTCTAAAGGTTGACACAGGGAGACAGTGTAGTTTAGGCCTCTAAAGGTTGACACAGGGAGACAGTGTAGTTTAGGCCTCTAAAGGTTGACACAGGGAGACAGTGTAGTTTAGGCCTCTAAAGGTTGACACAGGGAGACAGTGTAGTTTAGGCCTCTAAAGGTTGACACAGGGAGACAGTGTAGTTTAGGCCTCTAAAGGTTGACACAGGGAGACAGTGTAGTTTAGGCCTCTAAAGGTTGACACAGGGAGACAGTGAAGTTTAGGCCTCTAAAGGTTGACACAGGGAGACAGTGTAGTTTAGGCCTCTAAAGGTTGACACAGGGAGACAGTGTAGTTTAGGCCTCTAAAGGTTGACACAGGGAGACAGTGTAGTTTAGGCCTCTAAAGGTTGACACAGGGAGACAGTGTAGTTTAGGCCTCTAAAGGTTGACACAGGGAGACAGTGTAGTTTAGGCCTCTAAAGGTTGACACAGGGAGACAGTGTAGTTTAGGCCTCTAAAGGTTGACACAGGGAGACAGTGTAGTTTAGGCCTCTAAAGGTTGACACAGGGAGACAGTGAAGTTTAGGCCTCTAAAGGTTGACACAGGGAGACAGTGTAGTTTAGGCCTCTAAAGGTTGACACAGGGAGACAGTGTAGTTTAGGCCTCTAAAGGTTGACACAGGGAGACAGTGTAGTTTAGGCCTCTAAAGGTTGACACAGGGAGACAGTGTAGTTTAGGCCTCTAAAGGTTGACACAGGGAGACAGTGTAGTTTAGGCCTCTAAAGGTTGACACAGGGAGACAGTGTAGTTTAGGCCTCTAAAGGTTGACACAGGGAGACAGTGTAGTTTAGGCCTCTAAAGGTTGACACAGGGAGACAGTGTAGTTTAGGCCTCTAAAGGTTGACACAGGGAGACAGTGAAGTTTAGGCCTCTAAAGGTTGACACAGGGAGACAGTGTAGTTTAGGCCTCTAAAGGTTGACACAGGGAGACAGTGTAGTTTAGGCCTCTAAAGGTTGACACAGGGAGACAGTGTAGTTTAGGCCTCTAAAGGTTGACACAGGGAGACAGTGTAGTTTAGGCCTCTAAAGGTTGACACAGGGAGACAGTGTAGTTTAGGCCTCTGAAGGTTGACACAGGGAGACAGTGTAGTTTAGGCCTCTAAAGGTTGACACAGGGAGACAGTGTAGTTTAGGCCTCTAAAGGTTGACACAGGGAGACAGTGTAGTTTAGGCCTCTAAAGGTTGACACAGGGAGACAGTGTAGTTTAGGCCTCTGAAGGTTGACACAGGGAGACAGTGTAGTTTAGGCCTCTAAAGGTTGACACAGGGAGACAGTGTAGTTTAGGCCTCTGAAGGTTGACACAGGGAGACAGTGTAGTTTAGGCCTCTAAAGGTTGACACAGGGAGACAGTGTAGTTTAGGCCTCTAAAGGTTGACACAGGGAGACAGTGTAGTTTAGGCCTCTAAAGGTTGACACAGGGAGACAGTGAAGTTTAGGCCTCTACAGGTTGACACAGGGAGACAGTGTAGTTTAGGCCTCTAAAGGTTGACACAGGGAGACAGTGTAGTTTAGGCCTCTAAAGGTTGACACAGGGAGACAGTGTAGTTTAGGCCTCTAAAGGTTGACACAGGGAGCCAGTGTAGTTTAGGCCTCTAAAGGTTGACACAGGGAGACAGTGTAGTTTAGGCCTCTAAAGGTTGACACAGGGAGACAGTGTAGTTTAGGCCTCTAAAGGTTGACACAGGGAGACAGTGTAGTTTAGGCCTCTAAAGGTTGACACAGGGAGACAGTGAAGTTTAGGCCTCTAAAGGTTGACACAGGGAGACAGTGTAGTTTAGGCCTCTAAAGGTTGACACAGGGAGACAGTGTAGTTTAGGCCTCTAAAGGTTGACACAGGGAGACAGTGTAGTTTAGGCCTCTAAAGGTTGACACAGGGAGACAGTGTAGTTTAGGCCTCTAAAGGTTGACACAGGGAGACAGTGTAGTTTAGGCCTCTAAAGGTTGACACAGGGAGACAGTGTAGTTTAGGCCTCTAAAGGTTGACACAGGGAGACAGTGTAGTTTAGGCCTCTAAAGGTTGACACAGGGAGACAGTGTAGTTTAGGCCTCTAAAGGTTGACACAGGGAGACAGTGTAGTTTAGGCCTCTAAAGGTTGACACAGGGAGACAGTGTAGTTTAGGCCTCTAAAGGTTGACACAGGGAGACAGTGTAGTTTAGGCCTCTAAAGGTTGACACAGGGAGACAGTGTAGTTTAGGCCTCTAAAGGTTGACACAGGGAGACAGTGAAGTTTAGGCCTCTAAAGGTTGACACAGGGAGACAGTGTAGTTTAGGCCTCTAAAGGTTGACACAGGGAGACAGTGTAGTTTAGGCCTCTAAAGGTTGACACAGGGAGACAGTGTAGTTTAGGCCTCTAAAGGTTGACACAGGGAGACAGTGTAGTTTAGGCCTCTAAAGGTTGACACAGGGAGACAGTGTAGTTTAGGCCTCTAAAGGTTTACACAGGGAGACAGTGTAGTTTAGGCCTCTAAAGGTTGACACAGGGAGCCAGTGTAGTTTAGGCCTCTAAAGGTTGACACAGGGAGACAGTGTAGTTTAGGCCTCTAAAGGTTGACACAGGGAGCCAGTGTAGTTTAGGCCTCTAAAGGTTGACACAGGGAGACAGTGTAGTTTAGGCCTCTAAAGGTTGACACAGGGAGACAGTGTAGTTTAGGCCTCTAAAGGTTGACACAGGGAGACAGTGTAGTTTAGGCCTCTAAAGGTTGACACAGGGAGACAGTGTAGTTTAGGCCTCTAAAGGTTGACACAGGGAGACAGTGTAGTTTAGGCCTCTAAAGGTTGACACAGGGAGACAGTGAAGTTTAGGCCTCTAAAGGTTGACACAGGGAGACAGTGTAGTTTAGGCCTCTAAAGGTTGACACAGGGAGACAGTGTAGTTTAGGCCTCTAAAGGTTGACACAGGGAGACAGTGTAGTTTAGGCCTCTAAAGGTTGACACAGGGAGACAGTGAAGTTTAGGCCTCTAAAGGTTGACACAGGGAGACAGTGTAGTTTAGGCCTCTAAAGGTTGACACAGGGAGACAGTGTAGTTTAGGCCTCTAAAGGTTGACACAGGGAGACAGTGTAGTTTAGGCCTCTAAAGGTTGACACAGGGAGCCAGTGTAGTTTAGGCCTCTAAAGGTTGACACAGGGAGACAGTGTAGTTTAGGCCTCTAAAGGTTGACACAGGGAGACAGTGTAGTTTAGGCCTCTAAATGTTGACACAGGGAGACAGTGTAGTTTAGGCCTCTAAAGGTTAACACAGGGAGACAGTGTAGTTTAGGCCTCTAAAGGTTGACACAGGGAGACAGTGAAGTTTAGGCCTCTAAAGGTTGACACAGGGAGACAGTGTAGTTTAGGCCTCTAAAGGTTGACACAGGGAGACAGTGTAGTTTAGGCCTCTAAAGGTTGACACAGGGAGACAGTGTAGTTTAGGCCTCTAAAGGTTGACACAGGGAGACAGTGTAGTTTAGGCCTCTAAAGGTTGACACAGGGAGACAGTGTAGTTTAGGCCTCTAAAGGTTGACACAGGGAGACAGTGTAGTTTAGGCCTCTAAAGGTTGACACAGGGAGACAGTGTAGTTTAGGCCTCTAAAGGTTGACACAGGGAGACAGTGTAGTTTAGGCCTCTAAAGGTTGACACAGGGAGACAGTGTAGTTTAGGCCTCTAAAGGTTGACACAGGGAGACAGTGTAGTTTAGGCCTCTAAAGGTTGACACAGGGAGACAGTGTAGTTTAGGCCTCTAAAGGTTGACACAGGGAGACAGTGTAGTTTAGGCCTCTAAAGGTTGACACAGGGAGACAGTGTAGTTTAGGCCTCTAAAGGTTGACACAGGGAGACAGTGAAGTTTAGGCCTCTAAAGGTTGACACAGGGAGACAGTGTAGTTTAGGCCTCTAAAGGTTGACACAGGGAGACAGTGTAGTTTAGGCCTCTAAAGGTTGACACAGGGAGACAGTGTAGTTTAGGCCTCTAAAGGTTGACACAGGGAGACAGTGTAGTTTAGGCCTCTAAAGGTTGACACAGGGAGACAGTGTAGTTTAGGCCTCTAAAGGTTTACACAGGGAGACAGTGTAGTTTAGGCCTCTAAAGGTTGACACAGGGAGCCAGTGTAGTTTAGGCCTCTAAAGGTTGACACAGGGAGACAGTGTAGTTTAGGCCTCTAAAGGTTGACACAGGGAGACAGTGTAGTTTAGGCCTCTAAAGGTTGACACAGGGAGACAGTGTAGTTTAGGCCTCTAAAGGTTGACACAGGGAGACAGTGTAGTTTAGGCCTCTAAAGGTTGACACAGGGAGACAGTGTAGTTTAGGCCTCTAAAGGTTGACACAGGGAGACAGTGTAGTTTAGGCCTCTAAAGGTTGACACAGGGAGACAGTGTAGTTTAGGCCTCTAAAGGTTGACACAGGGAGACAGTGAAGTTTAGGCCTCTAAAGGTTGACACAGGGAGACAGTGTAGTTTAGGCCTCTAAAGGTTGACACAGGGAGACAGTGTAGTTTAGGCCTCTAAAGGTTGACACAGGGAGACAGTGTAGTTTAGGCCTCTAAAGGTTGACACAGGGAGACAGTGTAGTTTAGGCCTCTAAAGGTTGACACAGGGAGACAGTGTAGTTTAGGCCTCTAAAGGTTGACACAGGGAGACAGTGTAGTTTAGGCCTCTAAAGGTTGACACAGGGAGACAGTGTAGTTTAGGCCTCTAAAGGTTGACACAGGGAGACAGTGAAGTTTAGGCCTCTAAAGGTTGACACAGGGAGACAGTGTAGTTTAGGCCTCTAAAGGTTGACACAGGGAGACAGTGTAGTTTAGGCCTCTAAAGGTTGACACAGGGAGACAGTGTAGTTTAGGCCTCTAAAGGTTGACACAGGGAGACAGTGTAGTTTAGGCCTCTAAAGGTTGACACAGGGAGACAGTGTAGTTTAGGCCTCTAAAGGTTTACACAGGGAGACAGTGTAGTTTAGGCCTCTGAAGGTTGACACAGGGAGACAGTGTAGTTTAGGCCTCTAAAGGTTGACACAGGGAGACAGTGTAGTTTAGGCCTCTAAAGGTTGACACAGGGAGACAGTGTAGTTTAGGCCTCTAAAGGTTGACACAGGGAGACAGTGAAGTTTAGGCCTCTAAAGGTTGACACAGGGAGACAGTGTAGTTTAGGCCTCTAAAGGTTGACACAGGGAGACAGTGTAGTTTAGGCCTCTAAAGGTTGACACAGGGAGACAGTGTAGTTTAGGCCTCTAAAGGTTGACACAGGGAGCCAGTGTAGTTTAGGCCTCTAAAGGTTGACACAGGGAGACAGTGTAGTTTAGGCCTCTAAAGGTTGACACAGGGAGACAGTGTAGTTTAGGCCTCTAAATGTTGACACAGGGAGACAGTGTAGTTTAGGCCTCTAAAGGTTAACACAGGGAGACAGTGTAGTTTAGGCCTCTAAAGGTTGACACAGGGAGACAGTGAAGTTTAGGCCTCTAAAGGTTGACACAGGGAGACAGTGTAGTTTAGGCCTCTAAAGGTTGACACAGGGAGACAGTGTAGTTTAGGCCTCTAAAGGTTGACACAGGGAGACAGTGTAGTTTAGGCCTCTAAAGGTTGACACAGGGAGACAGTGTAGTTTAGGCCTCTAAAGGTTGACACAGGGAAACAGTGTAGTTTAGGCCTCTAAAGGTTGACACAGGGAGACAGTGTAGTTTAGGCCTCTAAAGGTTGACACAGGGAGACAGTGTAGTTTAGGCCTCTAAAGGTTGACACATGGAGACAGTGAAGTTTAGGCCTCTAAAGGTTGACACAGGGAGACAGTGTAGTTTAGGCCTCTAAAGGTTGACACAGGGAGACAGTGTAGTTTAGGCCTCTAAAGGTTGACACAGGGAGACAGTGTAGTTTAGGCCTCTAAAGGTTGACACAGGGAGACAGTGTAGTTTAGGCCTCTAAAGGTTGACACAGGGAGACAGTGTAGTTTAGGCCTCTAAAGGTTGACACAGGGAGACAGTGTAGTTTAGGCCTCTAAAGGTTGACACAGGGAGACAGTGTAGTTTAGGCCTCTAAAGGTTGACACAGGGAGACAGTGTAGTTTAGGCCTCTAAAGGTTGACACAGGGAGACAGTGTAGTTTAGGCCTCTAAAGGTTGACACAGGGAGACAGTGTAGTTTAGGCCTCTAAAGGTTGACACAGGGAGACAGTGTAGTTTAGGCCTCTAAAGGTTGACACAGGGAGACAGTGTAGTTTAGGCCTCTAAAGGTTGACACAGGGAGCCAGTGTAGTTTAGGCCTCTAAAGGTTGACACAGGGAGACAGTGTAGTTTAGGCCTCTAAAGGTTGACACAGGGAGCCAGTGTAGTTTAGGCCTCTAAAGGTTGACACAGGGAGACAGTGAAGTTTAGGCCTCTAAAGGTTGACACAGGGAGACAGTGTAGTTTAGGCCTCTAAAGGTTGACACAGGGAGACAGTGTAGTTTAGGCCTCTAAAGGTTGACACAGGGAGACAGTGTAGTTTAGGCCTCTAAAGGTTGACACAGGGAGACAGTGTAGTTTAGGCCTCTAAAGGTTGACACAGGGAGACAGTGTAGTTTAGGCCTCTAAAGGTTGACACAGGGAGACAGTGTAGTTTAGGCCTCTAAAGGTTGACACAGGGAGACAGTGTAGTTTAGGCCTCTAAAGGTTGACACAGGGAGACAGTGTAGTTTAGGCCTCTAAAGGTTGACACAGGGAGACAGTGTAGTTTAGGCCTCTAAAGGTTGACACAGGGAGACAGTGTAGTTTAGGCCTCTAAAGGTTGACACAGGGAGACAGTGTAGTTTAGGCCTCTAAAGGTTGACACAGGGAGACAGTGTAGTTTAGGCCTCTAAAGGTTGACACAGGGAGACAGTGTAGTTTAGGCCTCTAAAGGTTGACACAGGGAGACAGTGTAGTTTAGGCCTCTAAAGGTTTACACAGGGAGACAGTGTAGTTTAGGCCTCTAAAGGTTGACACAGGGAGACAGTGTAGTTTAGGCCTCTGAAGGTTGACACAGGGAGACAGTGTAGTTTAGGCCTCTAAAGGTTGACACAGGGAGACAGTGTAGTTTAGGCCTCTAAAGGTTGACACAGGGAGACAGTGTAGTTTAGGCCTCTAAAGGTTGACACAGGGAGACAGTGAAGTTTAGGCCTCTAAAGGTTGACACAGGGAGACAGTGTAGTTTAGGCCTCTAAAGGTTGACACAGGGAGACAGTGTAGTTTAGGCCTCTAAAGGTTGACACAGGGAGACAGTGTAGTTTAGGCCTCTAAAGGTTGACACAGGGAGACAGTGTAGTTTAGGCCTCTAAAGGTTGACACAGGGAGACAGTGTAGTTTAGGCCTCTAAAGGTTGACACAGGGAGACAGTGTAGTTTAGGCCTCTAAAGGTTGACACAGGGAGACAGTGTAGTTTAGGCCTCTAAAGGTTGACACAGGGAGACAGTGTAGTTTAGGCCTCTAAAGGTTGACACAGGGAGACAGTGTAGTTTAGGCCTCTAAAGGTTGACACAGGGAGACAGTGTAGTTTAGGCCTCTAAAGGTTGACACAGGGAGACAGTGTAGTTTAGGCCTCTAAAGGTTGACACAGGGAGACAGTGTAGTTTAGGCCTCTAAAGGTTGACACAGGGAGACAGTGTAGTTTAGGCCTCTAAAGGTTGACACAGGGAGACAGTGTAGTTTAGGCCTCTAAAGGTTGACACAGGGAGACAGTGTAGTTTAGGCCTCTAAAGGTTGACACAGGGAGACAGTGTAGTTTAGGCCTCTAAAGGTTGACACAGGGAGACAGTGAAGTTTAGGCCTCTAAAGGTTGACACAGGGAGACAGTGTAGTTTAGGCCTCTAAAGGTTGACACAGGGAGACAGTGTAGTTTAGGCCTCTAAAGGTTGACACAGGGAGACAGTGTAGTTTAGGCCTCTAAAGGTTGACACAGGGAGACAGTGTAGTTTAGGCCTCTAAAGGTTGACACAGGGAGACAGTGTAGTTTAGGCCTCTAAAGGTTGACACAGGGAGACAGTGAAGTTTAGGCCTCTAAAGGTTGACACAGGGAGACAGTGTAGTTTAGGCCTCTAAAGGTTGACACAGGGAGACAGTGTAGTTCAGGCCTCTAAAGGTTGACACAGGGAGACAGTGTAGTTTAGGCCTCTAAAGGTTGACACAGGGAGACAGTGTAGTTTAGGCCTCTAAAGGTTGACACAGGGAGACAGTGTAGTTTAGGCCTCTAAAGGTTGACACAGGGAGACAGTGTAGTTTAGGCCTCTAAAGGTTGACACAGGGAGACAGTGTAGTTTAGGCCTCTAAAGGTTGACACAGGGAGACAGTGTAGTTCAGGCCTCTAAAGGTTGACACAGGGAGACAGTGTAGTTTAGGCCTCTAAAGGTTGACACAGGGAGACAGTGTAGTTTAGGCCTCTAAAGGTTGACACAGGGAGACAGTGTAGTTTAGGCCTCTAAAGGTTGACACAGGGAGACAGTGTAGTTTAGGCCTCTAAAGGTTGACACAGGGAGACAGTGTAGTTTAGGCCTCTAAAGGTTGACACATGGAGCCAGTGTAGTTTAGGCCTCTAAAGGTTGACACAGGGAGACAGTGTAGTTTAGGCCTCTAAAGGTTGACACAGGGAGACAGTGAAGTTTAGGCCTCTAAAGGTTGACACAGGGAGACAGTGTAGTTTAGGCCTCTAAAGGTTGACACAGGGAGACAGTGTAGTTTAGGCCTCTAAAGGTTGACACAGGGAGACAGTGTAGTTTAGGCCTCTAAAGGTTGACACAGGGAGACAGTGTAGTTTAGGCCTCTAAAGGTTGACACAGGGAGACAGTGTAGTTTAGGCCTCTAAAGGTTGACACAGGGAGACAGTGTAGTTTAGGCCTCTAAAGGTTGACACAGGGAGACAGTGTAGTTTAGGCCTCTAAAGGTTGACACAGGGAGCCAGTGTAGTTTAGGCCTCTAAAGGTTGACACAGGGAGACAGTGTAGTTTAGGCCTCTAAAGGTTGACACAGGGAGACAGTGTAGTTTAGGCCTCTAAAGGTTGACACAGGGAGACAGTGTAGTTTAGGCCTCTAAAGGTTGACACAGGGAGACAGTGTAGTTTAGGCCTCTAAAGGTTGACACAGGGAGACAGTGTAGTTTAGGCCTCTAAAGGTTGACACAGGGAGACAGTGAAGTTTAGGCCTCTGAAGGTTGACACAGGGAGACAGTGTAGTTTAGGCCTCTAAAGGTTGACACAGGGAGACAGTGTAGGTTAGGCCTCTAAAGGTTGACACAGGGAGACAGTGTAGTTTAGGCCTCTAAAGGTTGACACAGGGAGACAGTGTAGTTTAGGCCTCTAAAGGTTGACACAGGGAGACAGTGTAGTTTAGGCCTCTGAAGGTTGACACAGGGAGACAGTGTAGTTTAGGCCTCTAAAGGTTGACACAGGGAGACAGTGAAGTTTAGGCCTCTAAAGGTTGACACAGGGAGACAGTGAAGTTTAGGCCTCTAAAGGTTGACACAGGGAGACAGTGTAGTTTAGGCCTCTAAAGGTTGACACAGGGAGACAGTGAAGTTTAGGCCTCTAAAGGTTGACACAGGGAGACAGTGTAGTTTAGGCCTCTAAAGGTTGACACAGGGAGACAGTGTAGTTTAGGCCTCTAAAGGTTGACACAGGGAGACAGTGTAGTTTAGGCCTCTAAAGGTTGACACAGGGAGACAGTGTAGTTTAGGCCTCTAAAGGTTGACACAGGGAGACAGTGTAGTTTAGGCCTCTAAAGGTTGACACAGGGAGCCAGTGTAGTTTAGGCCTCTAAAGGTTGACACAGGGAGACAGTGTAGTTTAGGCCTCTAAAGGTTGACACAGGGAGACAGTGTAGTTTAGGCCTCTAAAGGTTGACACAGGGAGACAGTGTAGTTTAGGCCTCTAAAGGTTGACACAGGGAGACAGTGTAGTTTAGGCCTCTAAAGGTTGACACAGGGAGACAGTGTAGTTTAGGCCTCTAAAGGTTGACACATGGAGACAGTGTAGTTTAGGCCTCTAAAGGTTGACACAGGGAGACAGTGTAGTTTAGGCCTCTAAAGGTTGACACAGGGAGACAGTGTAGTTTAGGCCTCTAAAGGTTGACACAGGGAGACAGTGTAGTTTAGGCCTCTAAAGGTTGACACAGGGAGACAGTGTAGTTTAGGCCTCTAAAGGTTGACACAGGGAGACAGTGTAGTTTAGGCCTCTAAAGGTTGACACAGGGAGACAGTGTAGTTTAGGCCTCTAAAGGTTGACACAGGGAGACAGTGAAGTTTAGGCCTCTAAAGGTTGACACAGGGAGACAGTGTAGTTTAGGCCTCTAAAGGTTGACACAGGGAGACAGTGTAGTTTAGGCCTCTAAAGGTTGACACAGTGAGACAGTGTAGTTTAGGCCTCTAAAGGTTGACACAGGGAGACAGTGTAGTTTAGGCCTCTAAAGGTTGACACAGGGAGACAGTGAAGTTTAGGCCTCTAAAGGTTGACACAGGGAGACAGTGTAGTTTAGGCCTCTAAAGGTTGACACAGGGAGACAGTGTAGTTTAGGCCTCTAAAGGTTGACACAGGGAGACAGTGTAGTTTAGGCCTCTAAAGGTTGACACAGGGAGACAGTGTAGTTTAGGCCTCTAAAGGTTGACACAGGGAGACAGTGTAGTTTAGGCCTCTAAAGGTTGACACAGGGAGACAGTGTAGTTTAGGCCTCTAAAGGTTGACACAGGGAGACAGTGTAGTTTAGGCCTCTAAAGGTTGACACAGGGAGACAGTGTAGTTTAGGCCTCTAAAGGTTGACACAGGGAGACAGTGTAGTTTAGGCCTCTAAAGGTTGACACAGGGAGACAGTGTAGTTTAGGCCTCTAAAGGTTGACACAGGGAGACAGTGAAGTTTAGGCCTCTAAAGGTTGACACAGGGAGACAGTGTAGTTTAGGCCTCTAAAGGTTGACACAGGGAGACAGTGAAGTTTAGGCCTCTAAAGGTTGACACAGGGAGACAGTGTAGTTTAGGCCTCTAAAGGTTGACACAGGGAGACAGTGTAGTTTAGGCCTCTAAAGGTTGACACAGAGAGACAGTGTAGTTTAGGCCTCTAAAGGTTGACACAGGGAGACAGTGTAGTTTAGGCCTCTAAAGGTTGACACAGGGAGACAGTGTAGTTTAGGCCTCTAAAGGTTGACACAGGGAGACAGTGAAGTTTAGGCCTCTAAAGGTTGACACAGGGAGACAGTGTAGTTTAGGCCTCTAAAGGTTGACACATGGAGACAGTGTAGTTTAGGCCTCTAAAGGTTGACACAGGGAGACAGTGTAGTTTAGGCCTCTAAAGGTTGACACAGGGAGACAGTGAAGTTTAGGCCTCTAAAGGTTGACACATGGAGACAGTGTAGTTTAGGCCTCTAAAGGTTGACACAGGGAGACAGTGTAGTTTAGGCCTCTAAAGGTTGACACAGGGAGACAGTGTAGTTTAGGCCTCTAAAGGTTGACACAGGGAGACAGTGAAGTTTAGGCCTCTAAAGGTTGACACATGGAGACAGTGTAGTTTAGGCCTCTAAAGGTTGACACAGGGAGACAGTGTAGTTTAGGCCTCTAAAGGTTGACACAGGGAGACAGTGTAGTTTAGGCCTCTAAAGGTTGACACAGGGAGACAGTGTAGTTTAGGCCTCTAAAGGTTGACACATGGAGACAGTGTAGTTTAGGCCTCTAAAGGTTGACACAGGGAGACAGTGAAGTTTAGGCCTCTAAAGGTTGACACATGGAGACAGTGTAGTTTAGGCCTCTAAAGGTTGACACAGGGAGACAGTGAAGTTTAGGCCTCTAAAGGTTGACACATGGAGACAGTGTAGTTTAGGCCTCTAAAGGTTGACACAGGGAGACAGTGAAGTTTAGGCCTCTAAAGGTTGACACAGGGAGACAGTGTAGTTTAGGCCTCTAAAGGTTGACACAGGGAGACAGTGAAGTTTAGGCCAGCACAAGACTGGCGAGCCAAAGCATTTTGGACCAGCTGTAGGCGCCTGAGAGATGACTGCTCTAACCTGGGGCTGTCGACGTGTCGTGAGCTTGTAGATCTGCTATTTTTGCTATTTTCAACACTCTCTGCACGTCCCTGACTGGAACTTTTTTTTATTATGAACTAACTTTAAAAAATTACTTTCAGGAAAACATCCAATTATCATGTTCACCATGCACTGGGATAGTGGAGCCAGTCTGTGGCTGTGCATATTTATACAGTACCAATCATCATGTGTTGAATGCTAATTCTTCTCTCTCTCCTTCCATGTGTCACCTGGCCGTTCCACCACACAGGGCAACGCGTTTGGAGACGCTTGTAGCTTTGTGTGAGCTTGTAGATTCAATGTTTTGAGTTTGTAGATCAGCTATTGTAGATAGTCTATTTTATACAAGGGCTAAAGTTGTGGGGTTGTGGGGTTGTGTTGGGGTTCAGTGGGGTTGTGTTGGGGTTCAGTGGGGTTGGCCTGTTGGGGTTCAGTGGGGTTGTGTTGGGGTTCAGTGGGGTTGTGTTGGGGTTCAGTGGGGTTGTGTTGGGGTTCAGTGGGGTTGTGTTGGGGTTCAGTGGGGTTGTGTTGGGCCGGGTTCAGTGGGGTTGTGTTGGGGTTCAGTGGGGTTGTGTTGGGGTTCAGTGGGGTTGTGTTGGGGTTCAGTGGGGTTGTGTTGGGGTTCAGTGGGGTTGTGTTGGGGTTCAGTGGGGTTGTGTTGGGGTTCAGTGGGGTTGTGTTGGGGTTCAGTGCAGCCACTTGTGCTGCTATACAGTCATTCCTTCTGGAGTGTTTGTCCCTGGGGCAGAACCGTCCGCGTCTGTCACAGAGTGGACGTTCGTTAGGCCAATCAGAGGCAGGTGGGGGCGAGTCTTACTCACTTGAGTGGCAGCGTGCCTTAATTCCACTCTTCCGGTTTAGCCTGGTTTCTTGGTTAGACTCATATCACCGAATTGGCTAAAGTCTGGCCACTGCGAGGCTACTTCCTCTTGACTTCTGCTTTCCGGGGAAACCCTCTAGGGCCATTAATGAGTAACCTGACGCTGCCAGATCCAAGAAGCTTTTGCTACACAAAATTGTTTCACAGCTTATTGGGATCTGGGATCGCAGAAGCAAATTCGATGACGGGGCTGTTCCTTTTTTTTCAAGATACTTGGTAGATGATTGGATGGGACCGTCTGTCTATCACCGTGTGGGCGTGCAAACACAACCAATCATATTGACGTGTCTATATAGCTTCACATCCGGTTCCGCACATATCCCGCCCTTAGCTCACGCTGATTGGTCCGGTACGGAACGGATTGGTGTCAGCTCAACTCCCTGAGAGATCCCAGATGAGTGCTGTGTTGGGGAACATGGTTACCCAATACCGCCCCCATCTGGCAGCGTCAGGTTAATTAACCCATTCTGAACGGGCACCCATTTTGGTGTCGGCATCATGTTATGCTTTAGCTATTGAAAAATAGCAGATCTACAAGCTCATATCGCGCCACCGAGTGGCGCGATACGAGCTTGTAGGTCTGCTATTTTTGAAAAATCGAAGAACGACTGACATAGAAACATGGCTTTATCAGAAAACTGTCAGGATGTAGAAGACGTTTATAGAATCTGATCTCAGGTCAGAATGGGTTAATGAGACCTGCAGGCCTGGAAAGCACATCTAGTAAGGGCATTTTATCAGGTATTTGACCAATCTGGGAACTAAATCGTTACCAAGAAATTTCTTCACCAATGTGTTTCTAAAGGTGTCTAATAACATGTACTAAAAGTTTGAAATTCAACTCCCGTGGGAAATTGAGTTATTAGCATAATATGTGACCATACCCATAACATCCTATGTAAAGAAAAAAAGTCCAAATTGCATCATTCTTTCAGTAGCATGTGACATATGAAACTAGGGGGTTTTCATGATTCTGAATCCATTCCAAGCATTAGTTTTGCACAAAAAACACTCCTTGGGAGGAAAACGGCCATAGCCGTCATCACAAACGTGATGAGGTCAGTGGATATGGCCTAATTTAGCCCAAGGAGTGTTTTTTGTGCAAAACTAATCATTGGAATGGATTCAGAATCATGAAAAACCCCTAGTTTCATATGTCACATGCTGCTTGAAGAATGATGACTTCTTGGCCTTATATAGGATGTTATGGGTATGGTCACATATTATGCTAATAACTCAATTTCCCACAGGAGTTGAATTTCAAACTTTTAGTACATGTTATTAGACACATTTAGAAACACATTGGTGAAGACATTTCTTGGTAACGATTTAGTTCCCAGATTTTCATAGATTTCTCTTACTAATCCTTATTGGCCTCAAATCCAGCGGAGCTTCCAGGTCGTGATTTCAAATGTTGGACTGAGGACAGGCTGGGGTTGAAGTGGTTGTCATTGTAATCACTCCTAGCGTTAGTGTTACTGCATGCTGCAGTCAGCAGTGGTGGAAAGTAACTAAGTATTTTTACTTAAGTACTGTACTTAAGTACAATTTTGAGGTATTTGTGCTTTACTTGAGTATTTCCAATTTCCAGTACTTTTACTTCTACTCCACTACATCTCAGAGCCAACATTTGTACTTTTACTCCACTATTATTTGAAAACTTTAGTTACTTTAGCTACTTTGGCGATTTTAATTTTGATTAGAAAACATACATTAACCACTTCAACCCAATACATTTTGGCCATTTGAAAATAGCCGATCTACAAGCTCACAATGCGTCGCAACGCGACGCATTGTGAGCTTGTAGATCGGCTATTTTCAATAGACTTTGTACACATTTTGAACTTGTGAAGTGGGACATTCTGCAATATGAGTACTTTTACTTTTAGTTCTTTAAGTACATTTTGATGCCGATACTTTTGCACTTTTACTCAAGTACATTTTCAATTCCGTACTTTGACTTGTAAAGGAGTAGTTCTAAATTGCAGTATTGGTACTTTTACTTAAGTAAAACAATTGAGTACTTTTTCCACCACTGGCAGTCAGTCAGACATGAAGGCATCCTCCCTCATCCTGCTGGATAGACAGGCATGACAGAGATGACAATAAGACTGACTTTGAGAAGAAGACAGCTCTTATTTCCCTATAAAGAATGGGTGCGCTAGCCTACAGGCTATAACACAGCTGTCAGGTGGAAAACCTTTACGTCCAACAGAATTATTTATTTTTTACGACATTATTTTAATATAGTGAAATTGAAGATCTGCATGCAGGGCTCGCAAGGCGTCAAGGTTATAGCGTGTACATTTGCTATTTTCAAAACTTTTGTGCAAAACTCTTGTTTGCAATATTTACGAAAAACATAAAAAAGTTGAAATATGGAGATGAAATTCTTTGCCGTTTGCATGCCTGGTGATCAGATGTTTCAGAATAAATTTGAATAATAATCCAATCCGTACTACTGAACTAGCCGACCTGTCATCATGGCTTAGTTCTCCTTATTCATCTACTTCACTACTTCACTTTCGCATTCTCCCTCACGTAACCTTGTGCAGTATCTCCACGTTTCATCTTTTTATGTTTTTTTCATAAATCAATGCCCTATTTCAGTTGTTCTCAAACTTTCTCATGTCAAGGCCGGACTGAAATAAATATGTCTTTTGGCCGCAGACCCCCATTTGAAAAGATTTTAGGTCAAGAAAATCTTAAAAAATACCGGCTGTTATTATAGCTTACATTTATTTTGATAGTATATTAACCCATTCTGAACGGGAACCCATTTTGGTGTTGGCATCATGTTATGCTTTAGCTATTGAAGAATAGCAGATCTACAAGCTCATAGCGCGCCACCGAGTGGCGCGCTACGAGCTTGTAGATCTGCTATTTTTTTTAAATCTAAAAAAACGACTGACATTTTTAGAATCTGATCTCAGGTCAGAATGGGTTAATCAGACCAGTGTGTGTCCAGTGGAAACCTCGTATGAATCTGATCTCAGGTCAGAATGGGTTTAATCAGACCAGTGTGTGTCCAGTGGAAACCTCGTATGAATCTGATCTAAGGTCAGAATGGGTTAAAGTACCCCCTGGAACCCCTCAAGGGTCCCCAGACCTCACTTTGAGAACCACCTGCTACTTTTGAAATGTTTTGAAAAAGCAGTAACGGTTTTGGACATACAAGGTTTCCACATGGCAGCAACGATATGCAGAATGTAGCGTTAATTGGAAAGATGCTTGCACAGCTTCGTTGTGCTGTCAGGAGCTGTCAAATAACAGCAGCATTCTAAACAATTATAATGGAAGCTTGCATCGCTTAGACACACATTTTGTGATTAAACCAGGGGTGTCCAAACCAAAGGAAAATATGAATACCCCCAAGGGCCTGACATCTCCTGACATAATGTATGTACCTGTAAGTTTAACACATGTACTACAATCACAGCGAGTGTCAAAAGAGCATGGACAATCCACAAAAGAAAAATATACATTTAATGTTAATGTAATTTATTTGAGGAAAAACACTTAATGCTTACTCTGTTTATTCCAATTTCACACTAATAAGTCGCTCTATTTACAACATGTAATTGTAAATAGTTCTCTGACGGCTTCTCTTTTCATGTGGAAAAAATGGACAGACATGAAAACATCCAACAGGGTAAGGAGAAAGGGAAACAAACATTCAACAGGGTAAGGAGAAAGGGAAACAAACATTCAACAGGGTAAGGAGAAAGGGAAACAAACATTCAACAGGGTAAGGAGAAAGGGAAACAAACATTCAACAGGGTAAGGAGAAAGGGAAACAAACATTCAACAGGGTAAGGAGAAAGGGAAACAAACATTCAACAGGGTAAGGAGAAAGGGAAACAAACATTCAACAGGGTAAGGAGAAAGGGAAACAAACATTCAACAGGGTAAGGAGAAAGGGAAACGAATGTAGGGGAAACGTTTACGTTAATTGTGAGAATTGAATTCATATACATGCCTACAGGCTGCTACCGCATTGCTTACAGCATGCCGTGTCATCAGGCATTCGACATGTCAGAAATAGCGAAGCACAAATGTGTGTGTGCAGAGAATAGCATGTGTGTGTGTGCAGAGACATGTGTGTGTGTGCAGAGAATAGCATTAATGTGTGTGTGTGTGTGTGTGTGTGTGTGTGCAGAGATAATGTGTGTGTGCAGAGAACAGCAACACGTGCATGAAAAGTTAATGAGACTGGAGAAAGAGGAGACTGGAGAAAGAGGAGACTGGAGAAAGAGGAGACTGGAGAAAGAGGAGACTAGAGAAAGGTGAAGCCTCATTTCATGTCTTAATTCACACGATGGTGTTTGGCATGTTGAAAATAGCCGATCTACAGTATAAGCTCACAACGTGCCGCAGCGTGGTGCGTTGTGATGAGCTTGTAGATCTGTTATTTTCAGTGGCGGACACCGTTGTATGACATAGCATAACTTAAAGGAGAATTCCATACTAAAAGGCTTTCTTACCTTTCTTTGTAGTCGTTACGTCCCCATCAAAGAGGTCCAGCTGTTATTTTGTGCAAAAGCTCCTTATTGGCTATTTCCCCTACCATAAGCCCTAAATGAATTGCATTGAATTGAATGGGAATTGAATGGGGCTTGATTGATTGATTGAAATATTTATTAACAGTTTGTAGAATTTACAGTACATTTTAAGCACAAACTCAATACAAAGACTGTCAACTGTGAGTGGACGACCCAATTAAGCATTACACTTGTTTACAACAGGGTCCACATTGTTCAATTCATCAAAACATTTAAAGACATACAAACATTTAGAGACATACAAATAGACATTTCTATGTAGCTAAAGTAGAGAACAGGAATTCATCATATGGGAAGCAAAAAAGGGAAAAGATACAATATACAGTGAGGGAAAATGGGGGAGGGGGGTGGGGGGGGGATTCAGATTTTACAGAGGCCAGTTTCGAATTGCAGCCGTCCGTAGGTGCCCTTTGAGAGCGGTTTTGAAGGAGTCAAGGGATTCACATGTCTTAATGACTGTTGGTAGGGCGTTCCACATTTTGGTGGCATAGGAGCGAAAAGAATTTAGTCCCTTGTTTGTGCCGAATCTGGGTTGTACATGGTTTGTTGCACTCCCTCTGGTGTTGTGGGTGTGGACTTCGTTTACATTAAGGAAGTATTTAGACAGGTTCATGGGTATCTTGGTGGTGTATCGAATCTTGTGGACCAGACCCATTGCAAGATGCTGTACTCTGTCGTCGACCCTAAGCCATCCCAGCCTGTCAAAGTGGGCAGGGGTGAGGTGGGTTCGGGGGGTGAGGCCAAGTAGGAGCCTGACCAGTTTGTTTTGGGAGGTCTGGAGCCTTGTTTTAAGGGCCTTTGAGGTGCTGTGGTACCAAGAGGTGGATGCATAGTCAAAGAAACCTTGTACGAGGCCTCCTGTTAAGGTCTTCAAGGTGTTTTTGCTGACCAGTGAGGAGATCCTGTGAAGGAATCTTGTTCTTTGATTGACTTTTTTGATTACGTTGGTGGCCATTTTATCACCAGAAAGATTTGCCTCCAGGATGGAACCTAGGTAGGTAATTTGATCTTTTCGTGTGATAATATTGTCACCCACTCTAACCAAGAAGCCATCTGCCTTGCTGAGTTTACTTTTTGATCCGAAGAGGATGGATTCAGTTTTTCCCAGGTGTAAGGATAGTTTGTTATCAGCGAGCCAGGTGCAGATTCTGCCGAGTTATGGGGTGTTGTGCTAATTAGCTTATTTCCATCGCTCAAAATTATAATTTCTTCGTATATATCCTCTCTTCATAATGTAAATAATATCCCAAGCGGCACACTTTACTACTTCTTTCGATGGAAATAAGCAAACTAGCATAACACCCCATAGCCCCATTCAATGCAATGCAATGCAGCAATAGCATGGAGCCATGCAGCTCCATGAATGTTCAAAGAATTCTAGAGGGATTTTGGAGAAGCCCGACATTCCCTCATGACTGATGAAAGCACACTATGCATCTGTATAGCCTACAGCAACTGCTACTATAGGGCTATTGGAGAGTCACTTCTGCTACTGGACACAGTCAAACCCAGACATTTGTGACCAAACTTGACTGGGAGACTGCCATTGGATTTTTTTAAATTTTTGTTTTTTCATTTCATATCAAAGCAGGGAATCATAGCTTCAAATTGACATATTGGTTGTTCAGTTTGACCCACCAGTTTTGGAGATATGGCTTATAGAGTGATGTCTTGCAGAAAACAGCGAGTTGAGACAACAGGCTTGAAAGGTTCACTTCTGTGGTCTCTAACATTACACCTAGCTACATGTTTAAGCATTTTTTTCATATTTACATGTCAATTTCAGCTCTGACACTTATTTCAGACTTGCTCTAGTATGTGAAGAGTCTGCCTGTGCTATTAAATCATTTTGAAAAAAAAAAAGAAAATCTCCTCTGGTGAAAAGCTGGAATGTGCGCGATGGCAGTCTCTCAGTCAAATCTGGTCACATTTGTGTGGACACAAAATAATGTCCACACAAACTCACACAGACGCAGTGAGGGAAGAGGCCTTTATAGCTACTGTGCGACCCTGCCCGTTGCACCGCTCAAAAGCAGTTTCTTGTTGATCACATCACAAGATGGTCTCAGGTTATTTTTTGCTGTTGTTGTTGATGAAGGTGTGACTTTACACTGTAAAGTCACACCTTCTCAGGTGCTAATGAAAGGGGGGAACCCCAGACCCTCTGGTGGGGGGTGCGTTGCCACTCGCTATAGGGGACACATTTTTAACAGACACCATATGCCGCTCACTCGTTTGTCGTTTGTTGCTGTCGGGCAGAAACCTCCTAACTCCATGATAACAGTTTTCTCCTACTTGAACATACTATAGAGCGTCACAAGATAATGCAAGATAATGTGTGGTAAAATGTACTTTTCAGAAACACACACACACACACACACACACACACACACACACACACACACACAGAGAGAGAGAGAGAGATATTTGCATACTTGGCTGCATAGCAGAGTGCAATTGAGTGACACTGCATGACAAATCCAGTGTTTTCCCATCGCTGGTGCCATTGTGACGGGGTGCATAGTGGAAGTGACAGTGGGTTTGTGGCTGGGAATGATAATGTGACAGGTACCACCAGTGCTAGTATGTAGACGGCACTATAATTGTATTGTATATAGTCATAGCACGCCATCGTACATATCTATAGCATAGTAGTGAATATGTATAGTTTATATGTATAGTGTATGTATAGTTTCATTAAATAGATATTCCACTGTTACTTCTTAGCTTACGCATGTTTCATGATAAATGCTTTTATGTGATGTATTCCCATGCTTTTGTTCTTGCTTAAATGTAAGTCGCTCTGGATTAAGAGCGTCTGCTAAATGCCTAAATTGTAAATTGTAAATTGTGCTGGGAATGATCATGTGACAGGTACCACTAGTGTTGGGAATGATCATGTTACAGGTACCACTGCTTGTTAATATAATATAATCAATATAAGTCAATATAAGCTTTTCATCATTTCCTGAAAAAAATATATAAGTGGTTTCTTTCCCGACAGCAGAGATCTATAGCTTCTGATGCCGGTGTGCTGATGTGACGAAGCTGACTTAACGCTGATATCAAAGTTAAAAATAAGAGTGTCTAGGAGTTTAAACAGAGTAAAACGTTATCTGAACGTGCTGATACAGTAGCTATAGTCAGTGTGGGATCTGCAAATGGCAACAAACCGCGATCCATTAGGCTACCATTGAAAAGCATTGGCAGAATCAACATTTGGTGTGCAATCCATTAATCCGCAAAACACAAAACAAAACAAAAACTCTCACGCGCTCACATGCTCTGATTGCCCTGGTGGAAAAAAGATGCTAGTCCTCCTGGGATTACCCCAGTGTGTGGAGGGCATAGAGTTATATATCTATAGAGAAGACACCCGAGTTCTCCTCCCATCCACTTGCATTGAGTTGTAGTTCTCCTCCCATCCACTTTGCATTAAGTTGTAGTTCTCCTCCCATCCACTTTGCATTAAGTTGTAGTTCTCCTCCCATCCACTTTGCATTAAGTTGTAGTTCTCCTCCCATCCACTTGCATTGAGTTGTAGTTCTCCTCCCATCCACTTGCATTGAGTTGTAGTTCTCCTCCCATCCACTTGCATTGAGTTGTAGTTCTCCTCCCATTCACTTTGCATTAAGTTGTAGTTCTCCTCCCATCCACTTTGCATTAAGTTGTAGTTCTCCTCCCATCCACTTTGCATTAAGTTGTAGTTCTTTTGTAGTACTTTTACTTAAGTACTGTACTTAAGTACAAATTTGAGGTATTTGTGCTTTACTTGAGTATTTCCAATTTCCAGTACTTTTACTTCTACTCCACTACATCTCAGAGCCAACATTTGTACTTTTACTCCACTACAATTATTTGAAAACTTTAGTTACTTTGGCGATTTTAATTTTGATTAGAAAACATGCATTAACCACTTCAACCCAATACATTTTGGCCATTTGAAAATAGCCGATCTACAAGCTTGTAGATCGGCTATTTTCAATAGACTTTGTACACATTTTGAACTTGTGAAGTGGGACATTCTGCAATATGAGTACTTTTACTTTTAGTACTTTAAGTACATTTTGATGCCGATACTTTTGCACTTTTACTCAAGTACATTTTCAATTCCGTACTTTTACTTGTAAAGGAGTAGTTCTAAATTGCAGTATTGGTACTTTTACTTAAGTAAACCAATTGAGTACTTTTTCCACCACTGCTCCAGTGTCTCCTCAGCCGTGAATTCTGCCAACATATCTGAAGCCAGCGTATCTGCATGCTGGTCAACATATCTGAAGCCAGCGTATCTGCATGCTGGTCAACATATCTGAAGCCAGCGTATCTGCATGCTGGTCATCATATCTGAAGCCAGCGTATCTGCATGCTGGTGGCCGTGTTTGATATGGTGAGTTATCCCACCAGGGACAAAAGGTCACTGATAGTGACAGCACAACAACAGGCCAGGGGGGGGACTTGTGTTGATTGGTCAGCCGCTGAATTATCCCTAGGGAAGATATGGCTTTAGGTATATCACAAACTGGATGGTCAAGGAATATGTGCATCTTTGTGCTCCCTGGAGGATACTCTGGTGACCCCCTGTCCTTCCCTCTAGCACCACAGACAACATAACTGGGGTCCTGTCCGAAACACATTCTGCCTGCCAAAAAATGCTGATCTACAAGCTCACTACAGCGTGTCACAGCGCACTGCACGGTGAAGGTGATCTGCTGCCTTTGGAGCAGGACACCCACACGCAACCCAGCATAATTGTTCACAGGGCGTATTTTCACTTGAAACCATCCATGGCTACAGTCAGATCCCAAATGTCGAGTTAATATCCATGGCTACAGCGCACACAGATCCCAAATGTCCAGTTAATATCCATGGCTACAGCGCACACAGATCCCAAATGTCGAGTTAATATCCGTGGCTACAGCGCACACAGATCCCAAATGTCGAGTTAATATCCATGGCTACAGCGCACACAGATCCCAAATGTCGAGTTAATATCCATGGCTACAGCGCACACAGATCCCAAATGTCGAGTTAATATCCATGGCTACAGCGCACACAGATCCCAAATGTCGAGTTAATATCCATGGCTACAGCGCACACAGATCCCAAATGTCGAGTTAATATCCATGGCTACAGCGCACACAGATCCCAAATGTCGAGTTAATATCCGTGGCTACAGCGCACACAGATCCCAAATGTCGAGTTAATATCCATGGCTACAGCGCACACAGATCCCAAATGTCGAGTTAATATCCGTGGCTACAGCGCACACAGATCCCAAATGTCGAGTTAATATCCATGGCTACAGCGCACACAGATCCCAAATGTCGAGTTAATATCCATGGCTACAGTGCACACAGATCCCAAATGTCGAGTTAATATCCATGGCTACAGCGCACACAGATCCCAAATGTCGAGTTAATATCCATGGCTACAGCGCACACAGATCCCAAATGTCGAGTTAATATCCGTGGCTACAGTGCACACAGATCCCAAATGTCGAGTTAATATCCGTGGCTACAGCGCACACAGATCCCAAATGTCGAGTTAATATCCGTGGCTACAGCGCACACAGATCCCAAATGTCGAGTTAATATCCATGGCTACAGCGCACACAGATCCCAAATGTCGAGTTAATATCCGTGGCTACAGTGCACACAGATCCCAAATGTCGAGTTAATATCCATGGCTACAGCGCATACAGATCCCAAATGTCGAGTTAATATCCATGGCTACAGCGCACACAGATCCCAAATGTCGAGTTAATATCCGTGGCTACAGCGCACACAGATCCCAAATGTCGAGTTAATATCCATGGCTACAGCGCACACAGATCCCAAATGTCGAGTTAATATCCATGGCTACAGCGCACACAGATCCCAAATGTCGAGTTAATATCCGTGGCTACAGCGCACACAGATCCCAAATGTCGAGTTAATATCCATGGCTACAGCGCACACAGATCCCAAATGTCGAGTTAATATCCATGGCTACAGCGCACACAGATCCCAAATGTCGAGTTAATATCCGTGGCTACAGCGCACACAGATCCCAAATGTCGAGTTAATATCCATGGCTACAGCGCATACAGATCCCAAATGTCAAGTTAATATCCATGGCTACAGCGCACACAGATCCCAAATGTCGAGTTAATATCCGTGGCTACAGCGCACACAGATCCCAAATGTCGAGTTAATATCCGTGGCTACAGTGCACACAGATCCCAAATGTCGAGTTAATATCCATGGCTACAGCGCACACAGATCCCAAATGTCGAGTTAATATCCGTGGCTACAGTGCACACAGATCCCAAATGTCGAGTTAATATCCATGGCTACAGCGCACACAGATCCCAAATGTCGAGTTAATATCCATGGCTACAGCGCACACAGATCCCAAATGTCCAGTTAATATCCATGGCTACAGCGCACACAGATCCCAAATGTCGAGTTAATATCCATGGCTACAGCGCACACAGATCCCAAATGTCAAGTTAATATCCATGGCTACAGCGCACACAGATCCCAAATGTCCAGTTAATATCCATGGCTACAGCGCACACAGATCCCAAATGTCGAGTTAATATCTGTGGCTACAGCGCACACAGATCCCAAATGTCCAGTTAATATCCATGGCTACAGCGCATACAGATCCCAAATGTCGAGTTAATATCCATGGCTACAGCGCACACAGATCCCAAATGTCGAGTTAATATCTGTGGCTACAGCGCACACAGATCCCAAATGTCGAGTTAATATCCATGGCTACAGCGCACACAGATCCCAAATGTCGAGTTAATATCCGTGGCTACAGTGCACACAGATCCCAAATGTCGAGTTAATATCCGTGGCTACAGCGCACACAGATCCCAAATGTCGAGTTAATATCCATGGCTACAGCGCACACAGATCCCAAATGTCGAGTTAATATCCGTGGCTACAGTGCACACAGATCCCAAATGTCGAGTTAATATCCATGGCTACAGCGCACACAGATCCCAAATGTCGAGTTAATATCCATGGCTACAGCGCACACAGATCCCAAATGTCGAGTTAATATCCATGGCTACAGTGCACACAGATCCCAAATGTCGAGTTAATATCCATGGCTACAGCGCACACAGATCCCAAATGTCGAGTTAATATCCATGGCTACAGCGCACACAGATCCCAAATGTCGAGTTAATATCCGTGGCTACAGTGCACACAGATCCCAAATGTCGAGTTAATATCCGTGGCTACAGCGCACACAGATCCCAAATGTCGAGTTAATATCCGTGGCTACAGCGCACACAGATCCCAAATGTCGAGTTAATATCCATGGCTACAGCGCACACAGATCCCAAATGTCGAGTTAATATCCGTGGCTACAGTGCACACAGATCCCAAATGTCGAGTTAATATCCATGGCTACAGCGCATACAGATCCCAAATGTCGAGTTAATATCCATGGCTACAGCGCACACAGATCCCAAATGTCGAGTTAATATCCGTGGCTACAGCGCACACAGATCCCAAATGTCGAGTTAATATCCATGGCTACAGCGCACACAGATCCCAAATGTCGAGTTAATATCCATGGCTACAGCGCACACAGATCCCAAATGTCGAGTTAATATCCGTGGCTACAGCGCACACAGATCCCAAATGTCGAGTTAATATCCATGGCTACAGCGCACACAGATCCCAAATGTCGAGTTAATATCCATGGCTACAGCGCACACAGATCCCAAATGTCGAGTTAATATCCGTGGCTACAGCGCACACAGATCCCAAATGTCGAGTTAATATCCATGGCTACAGCGCATACAGATCCCAAATGTCAAGTTAATATCCATGGCTACAGCGCACACAGATCCCAAATGTCGAGTTAATATCCGTGGCTACAGCGCACACAGATCCCAAATGTCGAGTTAATATCCGTGGCTACAGTGCACACAGATCCCAAATGTCGAGTTAATATCCATGGCTACAGCGCACACAGATCCCAAATGTCGAGTTAATATCCATGGCTACAGCGCACACAGATCCCAAATGTCCAGTTAATATCCATGGCTACAGCGCACACAGATCCCAAATGTCGAGTTAATATCCATGGCTACAGCGCACACAGATCCCAAATGTCAAGTTAATATCCATGGCTACAGCGCACACAGATCCCAAATGTCCAGTTAATATCCATGGCTACAGCGCACACAGATCCCAAATGTCGAGTTAATATCTGTGGCTACAGCGCACACAGATCCCAAATGTCCAGTTAATATCCATGGCTACAGCGCATACAGATCCCAAATGTCGAGTTAATATCCATGGCTACAGCGCACACAGATCCCAAATGTCGAGTTAATATCTGTGGCTACAGCGCACACAGATCCCAAATGTCGAGTTAATATCCATGGCTACAGCGCACACAGATCCCAAATGTCGAGTTAATATCCGTGGCTACAGTGCACACAGATCCCAAATGTCGAGTTAATATCCGTGGCTACAGCGCACACAGATCCCAAATGTCGAGTTAATATCCATGGCTACAGCGCACACAGATCCCAAATGTCGAGTTAATATCCGTGGCTACAGTGCACACAGATCCCAAATGTCGAGTTAATATCCGTGGCTACAGCGCACACAGATCCCAAATGTCGAGTTAATATCCATGGCTACAGCGCACACAGATCCCAAATGTCGAGTTAATATCCATGGCTACAGCGCACACAGATCCCAAATGTCGAGTTAATATCCATGGCTACAGCGCACACAGATCCCAAATGTCGAGTTAATATCCATGGCTACAGCGCACACAGATCCCAAATGTCCAGTTAATATCCATGGCTACAGCGCACACAGATCCCAAATGTCGAGTTAATATCTGTGGCTACAGCGCACACAGATCCCAAATGTCGAGTTAATATCTGTGGCTACAGCGCACACAGATCCCAAATGTCCAGTTAATATCCATGGCTACAGCGCACACAGATCCCAAATGTCGAGTTAATATCCATGGCTACAGCGCACACAGATCCCAAATGTCGAGTTAATATCCGTGGCTACAGCGCACACAGATCCCAAATGTCCAGTTAATATCCATGGCTACAGCGCACACAGATCCCAAATGTCGAGTTAATATCCATGGCTACAGCGCACACAGATCCCAAATGTCGAGTTAATATCCATGGCTACAGCGCACACAGATCCCAAATGTCGAGTTAATATCCATGGCTACAGCGCACACAGATCCCAAATGTCGAGTTAATATCCATGGCTACAGCGCACACAGATCCCAAATGTCGAGTTAATATCCATGGCTACAGTGCACACAGATCCCAAATGTCGAGTTAATATCCATGGCTACAGCGCACACAGATCCCAAATGTCGAGTTAATATCCATGGCTACAGCGCACACAGATCCCAAATGTCGAGTTAATATCCGTGGCTACAGTGCACACAGATCCCAAATGTCGAGTTAATATCCGTGGCTACAGCGCACACAGATCCCAAATGTCGAGTTAATATCCGTGGCTACAGCGCACACAGATCCCAAATGTCGAGTTAATATCCATGGCTACAGCGCACACAGATCCCAAATGTCGAGTTAATATCCGTGGCTACAGTGCACACAGATCCCAAATGTCGAGTTAATATCCATGGCTACAGCGCATACAGATCCCAAATGTCGAGTTAATATCCATGGCTACAGCGCACACAGATCCCAAATGTCGAGTTAATATCCGTGGCTACAGCGCACACAGATCCCAAATGTCGAGTTAATATCCATGGCTACAGCGCACACAGATCCCAAATGTCGAGTTAATATCCATGGCTACAGCGCACACAGATCCCAAATGTCGAGTTAATATCCGTGGCTACAGCGCACACAGATCCCAAATGTCGAGTTAATATCCATGGCTACAGCGCACACAGATCCCAAATGTCGAGTTAATATCCATGGCTACAGCGCACACAGATCCCAAATGTCGAGTTAATATCCGTGGCTACAGCGCACACAGATCCCAAATGTCGAGTTAATATCCATGGCTACAGCGCATACAGATCCCAAATGTCAAGTTAATATCCATGGCTACAGCGCACACAGATCCCAAATGTCGAGTTAATATCCGTGGCTACAGCGCACACAGATCCCAAATGTCGAGTTAATATCCGTGGCTACAGTGCACACAGATCCCAAATGTCGAGTTAATATCCATGGCTACAGCGCACACAGATCCCAAATGTCGAGTTAATATCCATGGCTACAGCGCACACAGATCCCAAATGTCCAGTTAATATCCATGGCTACAGCGCACACAGATCCCAAATGTCGAGTTAATATCCATGGCTACAGCGCACACAGATCCCAAATGTCAAGTTAATATCCATGGCTACAGCGCACACAGATCCCAAATGTCCAGTTAATATCCATGGCTACAGCGCACACAGATCCCAAATGTCGAGTTAATATCTGTGGCTACAGCGCACACAGATCCCAAATGTCCAGTTAATATCCATGGCTACAGCGCATACAGATCCCAAATGTCGAGTTAATATCCATGGCTACAGCGCACACAGATCCCAAATGTCGAGTTAATATCTGTGGCTACAGCGCACACAGATCCCAAATGTCGAGTTAATATCCATGGCTACAGCGCACACAGATCCCAAATGTCGAGTTAATATCCGTGGCTACAGTGCACACAGATCCCAAATGTCGAGTTAATATCCGTGGCTACAGCGCACACAGATCCCAAATGTCGAGTTAATATCCATGGCTACAGCGCACACAGATCCCAAATGTCGAGTTAATATCCGTGGCTACAGTGCACACAGATCCCAAATGTCGAGTTAATATCCGTGGCTACAGCGCACACAGATCCCAAATGTCGAGTTAATATCCATGGCTACAGCGCACACAGATCCCAAATGTCGAGTTAATATCCATGGCTACAGCGCACACAGATCCCAAATGTCGAGTTAATATCCATGGCTACAGCGCACACAGATCCCAAATGTCGAGTTAATATCCATGGCTACAGCGCACACAGATCCCAAATGTCCAGTTAATATCCATGGCTACAGCGCACACAGATCCCAAATGTCGAGTTAATATCTGTGGCTACAGCGCACACAGATCCCAAATGTCGAGTTAATATCTGTGGCTACAGCGCACACAGATCCCAAATGTCCAGTTAATATCCATGGCTACAGCGCACACAGATCCCAAATGTCGAGTTAATATCCATGGCTACAGCGCACACAGATCCCAAATGTCGAGTTAATATCCGTGGCTACAGCGCACACAGATCCCAAATGTCCAGTTAATATCCATGGCTACAGCGCACACAGATCCCAAATGTCGAGTTAATATCCATGGCTACAGCGCACACAGATCCCAAATGTCGAGTTAATATCCATGGCTACAGCGCACACAGATCCCAAATGTCGAGTTAATATCCATGGCTACAGTGCACACAGATCCCAAATGTCCAGTTAATATCCGTGGCTACAGGGTCAGCACTTTATAAAGATTTTGTAAATGTACGGGGAAGTACACATGGCTTTCCATGCGGATGTCCAGTGATAATTGGGGGGTAGAGACCAAGACTATCATACTGTAGATAGGAAAGTAAAAGTCAGAATCGATAATGATATTGATCCAAGGCTAAGCCTAACACCATAATACCACACTGTACGTTCAGGGGCATCATGCTCTATTTCAGAGTTGTATTTAATTCTTGTATTCTTGTATTGTATTCTAAACCTCTTATCTCTATATTCTAAGTGATTGTGTTTTCACGTAAATTAACACCATACTAGATCATACTAAAGCTTTAAATTAACACCATACTAGATCATACTAAAGCTTTAGATTAACACCATACTAGATCATACTAAAGCTTCACTCAAAAGCATGAAAAGTAAGGGACTTTGTGGTATTTACGTGCAGGGAAGTGAAGGAATGTGTTGGGTTGAATATGTTGTCATCGGCTGTGTAGGTGTATTCAACCATGACCAATCAAACGATCCCTTTTCATTACCTTAACCCATTCTGACCGGGCACCCATTTTGGTGTTAGCATCATATTATGCTTTAGCTATTGAAAAATAGCAGATCTACAAGCTCATAGCGCGCCACCGAGTGGCGCGATACGAGCTTGTAGGTCTGCTATTTTTTGAAAAATCGAAGAACGACTTGACTTTTTTTTTTAATCTGATCTCAGGTCAGAATGGGTTAATAATGAAACTGTCAGGATGTAATAGACATTTTTTTATCTGATCTCAAGTCAGAATGGGTTAACCCATTCTGACCGGGCACCCATTTTGGTGTTGGCATCCCAAATGTCCAGTTAATATCCGTGGCTACAGTGCACACAGATCCCAAATGTCGAGTTAATATCCATGGCTACAGCGCACACAGATCCCAAATGTCGAGTTAATATCCATGGCTACAGCGCACATAGATCCCAAATGTCGAGTTAATATCCATGGCTACAGCGCACATAGATCCCAAATGTCCAGTTAATATCCATGGCTACAGCGCACATAGATCCCAAATGTCGAGTTAATATCCATGGCTACAGGGTCAGCACTTTATAAATATTTTGTAAATGTACGGGGAAGTACACATGGCTTTCCATGCGGATGTCCAGTGATAATTGGGGGGTAGAGACCAAGGCTATCATACTGTAGATAGGAAAGTAAAAGTCAGAATCGATAATGATAGTCTTGATCCAAGGCTAAGCCAACGCCATAATACCACACTGTACGTTCAGGGGCATCATGCTCTATATCAGAGTTGTATTTAATTCTTGGACAATGTAATGTGAACAATCCAGGAGCTACAGATTATATCATTGCTTTTGGACAGAAACCTCTTATCTTCATATTCTAAGTGATTGTGTTTTCACGTAAATTAACACCATACTAGATCATACTAAAGCTTTAAATTAACACCATACTAGATCATACTAAAGCTTTAAATTAACACCATACTAGATCATACTAAAGTTTCACTCAAAAGCATGAAAAGTAAGGGACTTTGTGGTATTTACGTGCGGGGAAGTGAAGGAATGTGTTGGGTTGAATATGTTGTCATCGGCTGTGTAGGTGTATTCAACCATGACCAATCAAACGATCCCTTTTCCTTACCTTAACCCATTCTGAACGGGCACCCATTTTGGTGTCGGCATCATATTATGCTTTAGCTATTGAAAAATAGCAGATCTACAAGCTCATAGCGCGCCACCGAGTGGCGCGCTACGAGCTTGTAGGTCTGCTATTTTTTGAAAAATCGAAGAGCGACTTGACATTTTTTTTTAATCTGATCTCAGGTCAGAATGGGTTAATAATGAAACTGTCAGGATGTAATAGACATTTTTTTATCTGATCTCAAGTCAGAATGGGTTAACCCATTCTGACCGGGCACCCATTTTGGTGTTGGCATCATGTTATGCTTTAGCTATTTAAAAATAGCAGATCTACAAGCTCATATCGCGCCACCGAGTGGCGCGATATGAGCTTGTAGGTCTGCTATTTTTTGAAAAATCGAAGAACGACTGACATTTTTAGAATCTGATCTCAGGTCAGAATGGGTTAATCAGACCAGTGTGTGTCCAGTGGAAACCTCGTATGAATCTGATCTCAGGTCAGAATGGGTAAACTGATGTCCTTGTGCATTGAGGTGCAAAGACGTCCAACAACAAATCAACGGCGCCTCAAAGCAGACGCCAACAGCAGATGGTGTGTAATTATCTTGGGGGGGGGGGGGGGGATGCTGTTAACCCATTCTGACCTGAGATCAGATTCTAAAAATGTCAGTCGTTTTTTTTTAGATTTTTCAAAAATAGCAGATCTACAAGCTCATATCGCGCCACTCGGTGGCGCGATATGAGCTTGTAGATCTGCTATTTTTCAATAGCTAAAGCATAACATGATGCTGACACCAAAATGGGTGCCCGGTCAGAATGGGGTTAATAAGTCACTGGCAGACAGTGGTGGGAAAAGTACTTGCTTGTTGTTTTACTTAAGTAAAAATAATCAATACTGCAATGTAGAAATACTCTGTTACAATTAAAAGTCCGGATTTACTTGAGTAAAAGTACAAAAGTATTGGTATCAAAAAAAGTACTTAAATTACCAAAAGTAGAAAGTATAAAATGTCAAGTAAAAAATGTCTAAAGATCTTTTGAAAATAGCAGAGCTTTGTGTTTGTGTTTGTGTTTACTCTTCATGTGACCACCGCGCTCTGACTGTAGGTGGCGCTACCCGTCCAAAACATATTAAAATAACACGCACTAAGGCCTGACTCACACCTTCACAACAGATTGATGTATAGCTGATGCATGAGACTTATTGACTGACGCAAGCTCGCAATTCATTTCCAATGGGAGTCACATGGTTTGACACAACATTTGTGTTGTATGGGGGGGGGGGGGGGCAGTCGAAACACAGCCTGAAAGCCGTACAACAAAAATGTTGTGTCAAACCATGTGACTTCCATTGGAAATGCATTGGGGCGGCCATGACACTTGCGATATAGTGCACACACACACGCACACACACACACACATACACACACACACACACACACACACACACATACACACACACACGCCTCAACGCTCTGCTGCTGGTGCCACCTCACCTTCACATACTTCACAGACACATACACACACACGCACGCACGCACGCACACACACACACACACACACATACACACACACACACACACGCCTCAACGCTCTGCTGCTGGTGCCACCTCACCTTCACATACTTCACAGACACATACATACACACACACACGCACGCACGCACACACACACACACACACGCACTCTAGGGAAGGGCTGCCAATGCAAGTTTTATGCAAATCAACTGTCATATTGCTGCTGTTGCAGGGTGGAAACCTTGTATGTCCAAAACCGTTCTTTATAAGGATAATCTTAAAAACATTTTAAAATAGTGAAGTTTAGCCAATCAGCTCACAACACGTCACATTGCGATGTGTTGTGAGCTTGTAGATCTGCTATTTTACATTTCTGTTGTGAGTGTGACTTACGATTTACGAAAAAAACTGTTGAAATATTGAGATACAAGATTTCTACCTGACAGAAATGGTATATTTATCCTTCTTCAGATCAGCCCTCACACTTTAACAAAGTGAATAACACTCACAGCTGGCAAAGAATCATCAGTCTTCTCTTACACTGTGGGATCTCTGTTATATTTAAAGAATCATCAGTCTTCTCTTACACTGTGGGATCTCTGTTATATTATATATATGTATATATATATATATATATATATATATATATATATATATATATATATATATATATATATATTATATAAAGAATCATCTGTCTTCTCTTACACTGTGGGATCTCTGTTATATTATATATGTATATATATATATATATATATATATATATATATATATATTATATAAAGAATCATCTGTCTTCTCTTACACTGTGGGATCTCTGTTATATTATATATATATTAGGGCTGTCCCCGACTAAGGATTTGTATAGTCGACTGATAGATGAATAAATTAGCTGTTAGTCGACTAATAGTCGACTAAGCAAAAAAAAAAAAAAAATTGTATATAAAAATACAATATTTACAAAAATATACAAAAATATTGTATTATTCCACTAGGTCTGTCTTTTTTTTTTTTTTTTTTTTTTTTTTAGTCGACTATGAGGTGGTCAGTCGACTGAGACCCGTTCCGATCGATTAGTCGACTATTCGACTAATCGAGGTCAGCCCTAATATATATATATATATATATATATATATTATAATAAAGAATCATCTGTCTTCTCTTACACTGTGGGATCTCTGTTATATTCACACTCAGTCAGAGAATATTCACAGCTGCTTGTTGTGTTTCGTTTCATTTCATTTTTTCGTTTATTTTCTTTTTCTGAACAGATGTTTTTTTTTAAACATTATACAGACGGATGATTGTCTCCAATAAAAATGAAATGTATATGTGGTGTTTTCTCCTTTTAGATTGTCCTGTTCTACCCAGGATGTGAACACGGGGGTCTCCTTAACCCATTCTGACCGGGCACCCATTTTGGTGTCAGCATCATGTTATGCTTTAGCTATTGAAAAATAGCAGATCTACAAGCTCATATCGCGCCACCGAGTGGCGCGATACGAGCTTGTAGGTCTGCTATTTTTGAAAAATCGAAGAACGACTGACATAGAAACACAGCTTTATCAGAAAACTGTCAGGATGTAGAAGACGTTTATAGAATCTGATCTCAGGTCAGAATGGGATAAGTGCTGACATTGTAGTCCTATTATACACCTGCCATGTTGGGGAATGTAGTCCTATTATACACCTGCCATGTTGGGGACCAAATGTAGTTCTATTATACACCTGCCATGTTGGGGACCAACACAGGTGTCTAAATTTGTCTGAACAGGCTGATTGGCGTAGAACGAAATAATTTGTTTGTAACACCTGTTTGGTCCTCAACATATGGCCGGTGTAGGACTACATTTGGCCGGTGTAGGACTACATTTACATATGGCCGGTGTAGGACTACATTTGGCCGGTGTAGGACTACATTTGGCCGGTGTAGGACTACATTTACATATGGCCGGTGTAGGACTACATTTGGCCGGTGTAGGACTACATATGGCCGGGGTAGGACTACATTTGGCCGGTGTAGGACTACATTTGGCCGGTGTAGGACTACATTTGGCCGGTGTAGGACTACATTTGGCCGGGGTAGGACTACATTTGGCCGGTGTAGGACTACATTTACATATGGCCGGTGTAGGACTACATTTGGCCGGTGTAGGACTACATTTGGCCGGTGTAGGACTACATTTGGCCGGTGTAGGACTACATTTGGCCGGTGTAGGACTACATATGGCCGGTGTAGGACTACATTTACATATGGCCGGTGTAGGACTACATTTGGCCGGTGTAGGACTACATATGGCCGGTGTAGGACTACATTTGGCCGGTGTAGGACAACATTTGGCCGGTGTAGGACTACATTTGGCCGGTGTAGGACTACATATGGCCGGTGTAGGACTACATTTACATATGGCCGGTGTAGGACTACATTTGGCCGGTGTAGGACTACATATGGCCGGTGTAGGACTACATTTGGCCGGTGTAGGACAACATTTGGCCGGTGTAGGACAACATTTGGCCGGTGTAGGACTACATTTACATATGGCCGGTGTAGGACTACATTTACATATGGCCGGTGTAGGACTACATTTGGCCGGTGTAGGACTACATTTGGCCGGTGTAGGACAACATTTGGCCGGTGTAGGACTACATTTACATATGGCCGGTGTAGGACTACATTTACATATGGCCGGTGTAGGACTACATATGGCCGGTGTAGGACTACATTTGGCCGGTGTAGGACTACATTTGGCCGGTGTAGGACTACATTTGGCCGGTGTAGGACTACATTTACATATGGCCGGTGTAGGACTACATATGGCCGGTGTAGGACTACATTTGGCCGGTGTAGGACTACATTTACATATGGCCGGTGTAGGACTACATTTGGCCGGTGTAGGACTACATTTGGCCGGTGTAGGACTACATTTGGCCGGTGTAGGACTACATTTGGCCGGTGTAGGACTACATTTGGCCGGTGTAGGACTACATTTGGCCGATGTAGGACTACATTTGGCCGGTGTAGGACTACATTTGGCCGGTGTAGGACTACATTTGGCCGGTGTAGGACTACATTTGGCCGGTGTAGGACTACATTTGGCCGGTGTAGGACTACATTTGGCCGGTGTAGGACTACATTTGGCCGGTGTAGGACTACATTTGGCCGATGTAGGACTACATTTGGCCGGTGTAGGACTACATTTGTCCTCAACATTTGGCCGGTGTAGGACTACATTTGTCCTCAACATTTGGCCGGTGTAGGACTACATTTGGCCGGTGTAGGACTACATTTGGCCGGGGTAGGACTACATTTGGCCGGGGTAGGACTACATTTGTCCTCAACATATGGCCGGGGTAGGACTACATTTGCCGGCCTGCTTGCTCTGGGGAGAAAGTGAATTCTGACCTTTACTATGTAAACTACGAAATTCGTGCTTTCATTTGGTATATAGATTGTGCGTGTAGGCTGTCTATATGTAACGGTATCAAGTGTAAAGGAAAGGTCGGTCAATTGGATTAAATCAATTGGATTGGAACCGCACACGCCGCACAATGCCTGATTTTCAAATAATTGTAGTGGAGTAAAAGTACAAATGTTGGCTCTGAGATGTAGTGGAGTAGAAGTAAAAGTACTGGAAATTGGAAATACTCAAGTAAAGCACAAATACCTCAAAATTGTACTGTGGGGGGTCTTTTATGTTGGGAGAGGCCAAAGCTTTTTTCTACTTTTTATAATCCGACAGCAATCATCCATCACTAGAGACAATCACACACAGCATGCACATTGACCTGTGTCGCTGTATGAACACTAATGTCCCCCATTAACCCATTCTGACCTGAGATCAGATTCTAGAAATGTCAGTCGCTCTTCGATTTTTCAAAAATAGCAGACCTACAAGCTCATATCGCGCCACTCGGTGGCGCGATATGAGCTTGTAGATCTGCTATTTTTCAATAGCTAAAGCATAAAATGATGCCGACACCAAAATGGGTGCCCGTTCAGAATGGATGGACAAGCCAAATAACGTCTTTGACTATACAATGATCAACACAATGGACACAAGGAAGTGGCAGGCACTCACTTCTGCTGATTATAGGAGAATGACAAAGAGATGCGTATAAGGAGAATAAGGAGAGATGACGCAGCCTGACTCCAAGGACACCTCCATGCATAAGGAGAGATGACGCAGCCTGACTCCAAGGACACCTCCATGCATAAGGAGAGACGACGCAGCCTGACTCCAAGGACACCTCCATGCATAAGGAGAGACGACGCAGCCTGACTCCAAGGACACCTCCATGCATAAGGAGAGACGACGCAGCCTGACTCCAAGGACACCTCCATGCATAAGGAGAGACGACGCAGCCTGACTCCAAGGACATCTCCATGCATAAGGAGAGACGACGCAGCCTGACTCCAAGGACACCTCCATGCATAAGGAGAGACGACGCAGCCTGACTCCAAGGACACCTCCATGCATAAGGAGAGACGACGCAGCCTGACTCCAAGGACACCTCCATGCATAAGGAGAGACGACGCAGCCTGACTCCAAGGACACCTCCATGAATAAGGAGAGACGACGCAGCCTGACTCCAAGGACACCTCCATGCATAAGGAGAGACGACGCAGCCTGACTCCAAGGACACCTCCATGCATAAGGAGAGACGACGCAGCCTGACTCCAAGGACACCTCCATGAATAAGGAGAGACGACGCAGCCTGACTCCAAGGACACCTCCATGCATAAGGAGAGACGACGCAGCCTGACTCCAAGGACACCTCCATGCATAAGGAGAGACGACGCAGCCTGACTCCAAGGACACCTCCATGCATAAGGAGAGATGACGCAGCCTGACTCCAAGGACACCTCCATGCATAAGGAGAGACGACGCAGCCTGACTCCAAGGACACCTCCATGCATAAGGAGAGACGACGCAGCCTGACTCCAAGGACACCTCCATGAATAAGGAGAGACGACGCAGCCTTACTCCAAGGACACCTCCATGCATAAGGAGAGACGACGCAGCCTGACTCCAAGGACACCTCCATGCATAAGGAGAGACGACGCAGCCTGACTCCAAGGACACCTCCATGCAGGCGCGCAGCGCGTGCCGCTCTACCAAACTAATTTGGCACGGTTTACGGGTATAAGTTACGGGTGGATTTAAACTCCACTATCGTCTTCCCAAATGTGTGTGATCAAAATACAGTGGTGGAAAAAGTACTCAATTGTTTTACTTAAGTAAAAGTACCAATACTGCAATTTAGAACTACCCCTTTACAAGTAAAAGTACGGAATTGAAAATGTACTTGAGTAAAAGTGCAAAAGTATCGGCATCAAAATGTACTTAAAGTACTAAAAGTAAAAGTACTCATATTGCAGAATGTCCCACTTCACAAGTTCAAAATGTGTACAAAGTCTATTGAAAATAGCCGATCTACAAGCTCACAATGCGTCGCGTTGCGACGCATTGTGAGCTTGTAGATCGGCTATTTTCAAATGGCCAAAATGTATTGGGTTGAAGTGGTTAATGTATGTTTTCTGGCCCAGGCCGTAGCGTAACGGTCTGGGCACCGGACTGGTAATCCAGTCGAAGTGTGCCGCGGGTTCGACTCCCGGACCCGACACGGCCTTTACTGCATGTCATCCCCCCATCTCTCTCCTGTTTCCTGTCAGCCTACTGTCTGTCCCTTAAAAAAAAAAAAAATCAATGAAAGGCGTAAGCCGCAAAAAAATATCTTAAAAAAAAAAAAAAAAATATGTTTTCTAATCAAAATTAAAATCTCCAAAGTAACTAAAGTAACTAAAGTTTTCAAATAATTGTAGTGGAGTAAAAGTACAAATGTTGGCTCTGAGATGTAGTGGAGTAGAAGTAAAAGTACTGGAAATTGGAAATACTCAAGTAAAGCACAAATACCTCAAAATTGTACTTAAGTACAGTACTTAAGTAAAAGTACTTAGTTACTTTCCACCACTGCCAAAATAGCAATTTGACCACACCTCTAGGTGAAAATACCGATGTCTGCAAAAAAGATAGCGGGTGACGCTTGACCAAAATACCATTAAGGGACAGAGCAAGTTCCTATAATGGTATTTTTCTGGCAGCGGCTGAATTGCGGGCCACGTCTTGGGTAATGGCGGCGGCGGTAATTGGAGCCTCTAAACAGGCCTTGGAACACCTCGGGTCCCCCAGGATCAAGTCTTAATGTTGCTTTGTGGAGGGAAGTCTGGAGCTGGATGGAGTTCACAGCGTTACTTAATTAGCAAGCTGGGAAAGGCGAGTTCTGACTGAAGAACCGTGGGGTATGAGGGACTTTAGCATGCTGGGAAAGGCGAGTTCTGACTGAAGAACCGTGGGGTATGAGGGACTTTAGCATGCTGGGAAAGGCGAGTTCTGACTGAAGAACCGTGGGGTATGAGGGACTTTAGCATGCTGGGAAAGGCGAGTTCTGACTGAAGAACCGTGGGGTATGAGGGACTTTAGCATGCTGGGAAAGGTGAGTTCTGACTGAAGAACCGTGGGGTATGAGGGACTTTAGCATGCTGGGAAAGGTGAGTTCTGACTGAAGAACCGTGGGGTATGAGGGACTTTAGCATGCTGGGAAAGGTGAGTTCTGACTGAAGAACCGTGGGGTATGAGGGACTTTAGCATGCTGGGAAAGGTGAGTTCTGACTGAAGAACCGTGGGGTATGAGGGACTTTCATGTAGCTACTGCTTGTAAGAACGGGGGGGGGGGGGCGTGGGGGGCTGTGGGGTGTATTGTGGGGGGGGTCTTTTATGTTGGGAGAGGCCAAAACTTTTTTCTACTTTTTATAATCCGACAGCAATCATCCATCACTGGAGACAATCACACACAGCATGCACATTGACCTGTGTCGCTGTATGAACACTAATGTCCCCCATTAACCCATTCTGACCTGAGATCAGATTCTAGAAATGTCAGTCGCTCTTCGATTTTTCAAAAATAGCAGACCTACAAGCTCATATCGCGCCACTCGGTGGCGCGATATGAGCTTGTAGATCTGCTATTTTTCAATAGCTAAAGCATAAAATGATGCCGACACCAAAATGGGTGCCCGGTCAGAATGGATTAAGAGCCAGATGTGTGTTCCTGATCTTTGATCAAAGTGAACTTCCTTTTGGTAAAATCTTCAGAGGCAGAGAGTAGTTATTATTGAAGTACGGAAAGAGCGGGTCAGCGAAAGCGTGCGCGAAGGTGTGTATGTGTGTGTGTGTGTGTGTGTGTGTGTGTGTGTGTGTGTGTGTGTTGGTGTCGGGCTCGGAGAAGGACAGCTTTCCTCTGTTCCAGTCCAGTTGGACTCTGATCCTGCACAGCTTCTGCTTCACTGCCATAGAGAATGCATAAGTTAAATAACTCAGAAACTACAAGACATTTCAAAGTAAAACGTTCCAGCATGTGTCTCCACAGTAAGCTGAATAATAAAGTGTGAATGGAGTTTCTAGGTGAAAGTGATTTTTTTTAGGGCTGTCAATCGATTAAAATATTTAACTTGATTAATCGCATGATTGTCCATAGTAAACTGTGATTATTCGCAAATTAATCGCATATTTTGTATACGTTCTAAATATATTTAAATCAGTGGTTTTCAAGATTTTTCATATAAAGGCCCATTATTTATTCTGCATTTGAGCCATGGAACCACCATTTGATGACATTTAGCCTTCCAGACCCAAACTAAAGAACTGTATTGATGTTGGCCAATGGTACCATTACGAGAGATAACAGGCCATGTTGATCAAAATAAAAATAAATCTAAGTTTTCTAATTGTGTAGACTCACTGGGAGAGAGAGAGAGAGAGAGGGGGAGAGAGGCGGGGCTCACTGACTGCCTGCATTCACATGCATGCGTCTCTCAACCATTCTGTCAAACTTCACAGTGCGTTAATCGTGCATTAAAAAAATTAGTGCCATTAAAAGGATTGTGAGTTAACTAGTTAATAGTGCGTTAACTTTGACAGCCCTAATTTTTTTACGTGCCAAAATCTGCCATTGAGCCCCTCAAATTTGAAAGCACCATATTTCTAAAACTATGACACCTTTCAAAGATTCGTTTTCATGTCCACCGTAAGATGAACCTAAGTAGGCTAGAATGGGGTTGGTAGGTTTAAGTATGTAGGACTAGTAGCATGCCAAAGTTTGTGCTATTGCCATAGAGAATGCATTGGGCGTTTAAGTGGAGAAAATAGCCGATCTACAAGCTCACAACACGTCACGATGAAATGCATAGTGAGCTTATAGATAATATATTTTCACTACTTTCTTGCAAAGCAGAGTATTAATTTTACCAAAGAAAGCATATAAAGGTTTAAATATGGAGATACAAGGTTTCAGCTAATACATCCATCAGATTGCAACGGCTGGGACAGAGCAAAGATCGTTTTGAGAGATTAATCCTGCACAGTTGGTGAGGACTGTCTTTTGAAAAGGTCTCTTATAGGAGTTGAATCGTATTGAAGGCAACCGGTTCTGTTCTCAATGGATTATCAGTCAATATTTGTCTTCTGTTCATTAACTTCATTTTACTTTGAGGAGAGTTCTGACTAATTGTCTTTTGGTTTGGGGCGACTGTGGCTCAAGAGGTAGAGCAGGTCGTCCAATGACCCATGGGTCGGAGGTTCGAATCCCGGCTCCTCCTCCTGTCTACATGTCGAAGTGTCCTTGGGCAAAGACACTGAACTCCCAATTGCTCCCGATGTGCTGGTTGGTGCCTTGCATGGCTTCCGCTGCCATCGGTGTGTGAATGTGTGTGTGAATGGGTGAATGTAATGCACAATCTCTGTAAAGCGCCTTGGATAAAAGCGCTATATAAATGCACCATTTACCATTTATTTACCATTTACCCTAGAAAGGTCAAGGCTGTTTAGGGGGCCCTTGTTTAGGGGGCCCTTGTTTAGGGGGCCCTTGTTTAGGGGGCCCTTGCTGTTTAGGGGGCCCTTGCTGTTTAGGGGGAACTGTTGTTCCTGGTTTGTTAAGTGCCATTTGCTCTGCTTAATACTGTATTGTGATCATTGTGACAGCTGATTTTAGCAGTCACATCTGGCCAGAGTCAAACTAATTAGACTGCTGCGTGTGAAGACACCTGTTATGCATCGATCTAATCAATATGCAGGATCAATCAGTCACATTCACACGGCCTCTGTCATGAGGGTCATGTCATGTCCATCTGCTGTGGCATTGTACCCTCGCTCCCGCTACAATAAACATGTTTGTGTCATCTGCCTCAGTGATTCTCACTGGGCTACTCAAACAGCGCTTTTTGCAGCCCACCCATCTGACCTTTCTAAATACACTGTTTTGGGATTTAGCAGTGGGGAAGGGGTGTTCCCCCTGCACTAAAGTTGGTATTTTGGTTACCTGTCTAAATCCCTATAAAACACCTCTGTTACCCGTTATATAGCCATAGCCATAGGTGTGGGTTTGGGCATTACAATAATTCAACCATGCACCGGTCCACGTGCCATTGCCTTTTACCCAGTGGCGTGCACAGACATTTAGAGGGGCAAGGTGCTCAAATGAAAAAAAAGGGCACCTTGTGCAGCACATTTTGGGGCGGGAAGTTGGGAACCCATTTTGGTGCTTTATAGCTATTGAAAAATAGCACATCTACAAGCTCATAGCGCGCCACCGAGTGGCGCGCTACGAGCTTGTAGGTCTGCTATTTTTTATTTATCGAAGGACCACTGACACTGACTGGGCCTAAATAATATAGTAGAAGCGTTTTTTTTATCAAGATTTGATCAATGTCACACACTACAAATTACTACAAATTAAGAAAAAAAAAAATATTTTTTTTTCTTCTTTTTTTAAGAGCACATTGCCAAAAAAAAGGGCAGGGGGTGCTCTATAGCACCCCCTAGTGTCTATCTGTGCACGCCACTGCTTTTACCATATCCGTTTCCCGTTATGCCCAGTTCTATATTGCCTCATAGTCTTACGGTCTATAGCCCATGGAAGAGTGAAGTCTCCCCTGTGATGCACCCTTTCATTTGGTATATAGATCGTCAGTGGCGTGCACAGATAGGCACTAGGGGGTGCTAGAACACCCCCTGCCCTTTTGGCAATGTGCTAAAAAGAAAAAAAAAATATATATATAGTTTTCTTTTTTTCCCTAATTTGTAGTGTGTGCATTGATCAAATCTTGATAAAAAACGCTTCTACTATATTATTTAGGCCCCCACACAATCTAAAACTATGTTTCTATATCAGAGGTTCTTCGATAAAAAAATAAATAGCAGACGTACAAGCTCGTAGCGCGCCACTCGGTGGCGCGCTATGAGCTTGTAGATCTGCTATTTTTCAATAGCTAAAGCACCAAAATGGGTTCCCGCCCCAAAATGCGCTGCACAAGGTGCCCTTTTTTTTTCACTTGAGCACCTGCCCCTCTAAATGTCTGTGCACGCCACTGTAGATCGTGCGTTTAGGCCGTTTCTACGGCGGCAACAAAAATGGAGCCCTATAATGTTCAAATTCTCATCTTTCTTGAGAATTGGTCCCAAGATTGTAAATGCAGCTCTGCCCTCCGTGCCTCAGTTCCCATTTACTTGACTGATTACCTCAAAAAAAGGTGAGCAACTCCCACAGCCACAACACTAGAATATTGATCTGGTGCCACACATTTTTAGAACAAATAATGGGTAAATTATACCATCCAGCGCTGCCACTCAGGTGTGGAATGCCCCCTTCCCTCAAAACAAGCAAATCACTGGTTTCCTTTAAAGGGCAAATAACATGCATTTTTAAACTGCTTTTAATATTTAATATCATATTGTCTATGTCCATCAAGGTTATTTATAATGGTTTGAGCCTCAATCACCACTCTGATATAACCAGGCCTTGTCATTTCTTTCTGGACTTTGAAAGCAGTTTTAGCTGCAGTACAGTAATGTCCTGAGGTGGTGGGGGTGCTGATATGCAGATTATTTAATATTTGAGTCATTATAATACTGATGCTAGATAAACCCAGGCTTGTTTCCATTCCATGCCAGCTTGGAAAATCAACAATGGTGGACATTGTAAACAAGTGGAAATGCAAATTTGTAACTGAAGACTGAAGAAAAGGAGGAATTATACAAAGTAGGGTGACATTGATGACATCACGATGAGGCCAAAATCAGTCGAGCTGTTCCTGAGAGCAATTTCCATTAAAACACCCATAATATGATATGAAAGCCTGATTGTTCAAAATTGGTTATTTGTGGGGATAGAAAACACACATGGGAGCCCAAGAAACACAAAAGAAATTGAAAAAGTAGAATTTTATGTTATAGGTCCTTTAAAACCTTGCCCCACCTCTTTCAATGTATTTCTATTCCAACCTGTACATATCGATTTAATATGTTTGAGATATCTAATTGTTGTTGTTGTTGTTATTACTTGCGCAAGCAGAGCGCGCAAGTACTAGTTTGGCCCGGCTCGTATCTGATGGATAATTTTAAATGGAATCCATCTTTAAAATAATGATACTATGTAAGGACTGTATAGGACTGTATAGGACTGTAATAATAATATTAAACAATAGCTTAGGATCGATAGCTTGAGAGCTAGAGAGAGCTCCGGAGCACCGGAACTGAATAAATACTTTAGAAAGTAATCTAAGTACCATAAATACTCTTTACCAGAATAGAAGCAGAGGGCTTGTAACTTTACAGAAATGGTTATAAAAACCTTTTAGGCTATAATGAGTAAAAGTCAGAGTATAACAGAGTTAACAAAATACCTTAGAATGAATTTGACAGACACAAGAAAGAGAACTCAGACAAGCAGAACTTAGAGGGAGGTTCAATCAAATATATTCACCATTGTCTCGGGAGAGAAGAAGACATGCCATCCGGACAGCGTTTCACAACGATCTCTGACCATGTTCAATTAAACATGGTTGATATAGCATACCGTAATCAATACACCGGACAATGTGTTGAACAACAAGGTTAAAAAACATATTTGTTAACAAATGGACAGATAATGCAAGACGTCACTGAATATTGCATACAGAAAATATCTCACGGGGCAGAGATAGTCCTGATATGAATATCAGTTAGTGGAATCAGGTGACAAGGCAGAACGTCATTGAGTGCAGTTTACCAGTCTGTTAGAGCGAATACTAACTTTCAAGGGCAAAAACACAGAGGCTGGGTGTTATGGCCAACGAAAACAAAACAATTCTTATCTACCAACGCTGGCTAGGGAAAAGGGTTACTATCGAGACTCCGGCAGGGCCAGAACCATACTATTTTAACGTCAGTGGGACAGCCGGACATCAAATGTCAGTCACAGGGCAATTAGATTAAAAGGTCAAAAGGTCAAAAGGCCATTCACCCACAAACTAGACCAAATATATCTATCAACTCCATCGCATTTTGTGGGCGAATGGTCATGTGACCCTTGACAATATCAAATCCTCAGGGGAAACTTTACTTTAACAATGAATCAAACAGGAACAGAATGGCAACAGGAACAATGAAAAATTTAAATAAAACACAATGATTTCAACTTTACTAGGCATAAAATCCTTATTTAGATGGTACTCGTGGGAAAGAGAAAGAATGGCTTTTCTCTCTTGATGATGATGATGATGATGAAGATATCTTCGGGGCCGGCAACCGACCCAGCAAACCGTTGCAGCCTCCTGGCCGGCGAGATGTGTCATTTGACCACATGAGTGTTCATTTTTGGAGCAGTTCTTCTGGCTCGCCATCAGCTCTTTGTCGGAACTGAATCTGCGAGAGTTCTTTTGGACAGTCAACCAGCTCTTAGTCGGAGCGGACTGCATGCCCTAGTTCTTCCGATTCTTCGCCCCTCCCCCCCCCCCCTAATGACAGGTTCACAGATACATTCTCTGCAAACCGCCATGTGGGCGATACTGATATGGCGTCACATGGTTCAAGAGCTTGGAGAGGGGAAACGGGGTATTCCGATGGTGATATTATTCATGCGCTCCAGCGCGAGGTCGCAACAATGTCTTTGGGAGTCCCTTAGTACCATATAAAGGTCAAAATATAGAATCAAGTGATTCCGGGGAGATTAAAGCCTAGTCCAATCAAACTCATGATGATAAAAACCAAAAAAATAAAATGGAGAGGTAGGTGTTCCTATATTAAACTCAATTTAAGGTGAAAGGGGGGTTCTGGGATAATAGGTTATGTTATGGGGAAAATAAAGTTAACTGTTTACAGGGAGGGATATTCCAATTTAGGGGAAATATGAATCCAATATGAAATTTAAAATAATCAAAATATGGTGAGGTGGGATAATGAATCATAATGGAATGAAATTTAGATTGTCCCAAAGATGGGATAAATCAGTTCAAATAATCTATGTAATGGGTTCTCAGATCTTATGATGAAATGGAAATTTAAATCAAATCAAATCAAAATTACCTAATATTTATATAATTGTGGGGAGAAGGGAATATTAGGGGAACATGTCTTGGGAAGCAGATATTAGCAAACAGAAAAGAAAAACATTCAATAAACCACATACAACATGAAAACAAAAAATGTCTGGTGAAACGAAAACAAAAAGGTCTGGTGAAACGTGAGTGGAATAAATTTGTTCCATATGGGAAATCTATGGGCAACTGATTAGGGCAGACTGTTCTGGGAGTTGGGCCTAACCATAGTGAATTCAGACGGTTCTGAGTTGGGTCGGGATCAAGTGCCAAACCTTGTACAAGGATGGAATGTCGACGTCCACAATCAACAGAGCAAATGAAGAGAAGTCAGACCAGCCGAACAATCTCCCTCGTATTTTGTGGAAGTCGAAATTCCGTCGGTTTGTCTCTCGAACACGACCCGCACAGAAGTCCGTATCTGGAGATAAAACAGATAAAACAAAGAACAAACTGGTGAATGAAATGTAAAAAATAAATAAAAATAAAACATAAAATAATAAAATAAAATAATAATTCTGACAAACACTTCAAACTGGTTCTAACACCTGCGCATGTGCACTGGGCAGATGAAAGGCAGAAAGAGAAAGGTGTCTTAAAAAAAATATATATATATATATATTTATATTTCTCCTGAGCGTTCCGTAAAAATGCACTTTTTATGGTCTGACGACCGTTGAATCCGAACGACACATGTTAAAGTATGTAAACGACTGATCGTTCACATGTTATGCACAAAATGATGTCTTAGCTGGTAGAGAGCTGTATGCCTCCCAGAAATAACTGATTATTCTGGGGTAGTTCAAAGTATGTGGTTGACTGATCAATACACATGTTTTGTAAAGTATGTAAACGACTGATCGTTCACATGTTATGATTGCTTTCAGGAATAACTGATTATTCTGAAGGCCTGGATGAACAAACTGATCTATTCACCCCAAAATTGGCACACCAATTTACTGATAAACTGTATGCCTCCCAGAACAAACTGATCTATTCTGGGGGATTAAAAGTATGTGGTTGACTGATCAATACACATGTTTTGTAAAGTATGTAAACGACTGATCGTTCACATGTTATGATTGCTTTCAGGAATAACTGATCATTCTGAAGGCCTGGATGAACAAACTGATCTATTCACCCCAAAATTGGCACACCAATTTACTGATAAACTGTATGCCTCCCAGAACAAACTGATCTATTCTGGGGGATTAAAAGTATGTGGTTGACTGATCAATACACATGTTTTGCATCGGCTTTAGCTGGTATTGCTTTCAGAGATAACTGATTATTCTGAAAGATGGGTGTGGACAAACTGATCTATTCACCCCACTTGGCACACTAATTTACTGATAAACTAGTTGTGCTACTTGCCGCGCACAGAAATCAAGACTAACTGTGACATCTGTTTTTTTTTTAAGTTGGTGTTAGTACTATAGACTATAGCACCTGAATTGTCAACATAAAGAATTCAAATTAGAAAAATAAAATTCGATTTAAAATCAAAAGCGAAAATCAAAAATTAAAATTAAATTAAAATTAAAATTAAAATTAAAATTAAAATTAAAATTAAAATTAAAATTAAAATTAAAATTAAAATTAAAATCAAAATTAAAATTAAAATTAAATGTCAATAAAATAAATACATTTAAATAAATAAATTAATAATACTGGGAAGTTTACCTAACGTAAAAATGAAATATTAAATGTTATTTAGTTGTGTTTTGGTAGAATGGAGGCTATACTTGAGAAATGGTGGAATCGGAGTCTGACAGTAATTGTCGTCATGATCCTATATTTCTTAATAATGTAATATTAAATGTAGAACTCACGCACACATGCAAACACAGAGAGAGAGAGAGAGATATCAAAGAACAGTGTGATCTGTTCGCTTTGGAAAATGGTGAAATGATCCTTTAAGGGGAAAACATTCTAAAGGGAGAATAACTAAGAGTTTACACTGTTGAATGGTCATGGTCAAGATAGGATGTTGTGACCATTCATTAGCAGGAAATAAATTGAACAAAACAAACTTGGGACCCTTCCTAGCACCTAATAATTTAGTTAAAGTGTTCAGGGCAATCTGCGATATCTCCTATTAACCCACCTTGACACACACGGACAAGCACACACACACGTGCACTAAGACTGGGAGGGAGAAACATGCACGCACACACACACGCATTACATGACATACAGCAGGGAGAAACACACATTCACGCACGCATATGCACACACACACGTGGCACGCGCACACACACACCGACAGACAGGGAGAGAGTTGACATTCCGCTCTCCCCTGACAGAGATAAGAAAATAGTAAAACAAGAGCACACTCTAAAATAAAGAGTGCCTTCACAGACACTATAGGATGATTAAAAGAATATTAATTTAAAAACAATGGGAATTAAATAGGCAAAATTTAATTATGGTATCAATAATCTTATATTGTTTTGGGATGATAAAAAAAATTGAATGAATGAATTAGTGTTAAGTACTGGGAAAAGCATGTGAATGAACACCAGTCTGTTTATGGATCGTTATAAGGTAGAAAATTTACCCTTGCATTGATCGCTCCGTGTCGACTCGGAGGAGAAAGCAAGAATAAATATTATATATACATTTCCCGCACACAATGAAGCGATCGTTCTACACCGAGTGCTGGAAAGTAGTTACGATTCACAAACAGACCATGCTAAAATAATTTATGACATGATAAAAAGTTCCGCTACTTTGTTTTAAGTTGATAAGCTAAAATGAATGCCTCGCTGCTCGAGGCGTTATCAGGGGAAGAATTATAATGACAGTATAATCTAAAGAAAGACAGAGAAAGACATCAAGCATTGATTTACTTAACTTGTATCGTAACCGAAGCAGACAATCACTGTCCGGAGGAAGAAGGAGCCAGCAGTAGAGAGACAGCCGGGAGGAGGGTTGGTTCTGTGGAGGAGCGTTCCGACCCTGGACAAGCCAGGCTTGTCAAACCCCATGCGTCGATCGCTTGTCCACAGATCCGTGAGAGGTCCATGAAGTGTTCACTACTGTTGAGCCGTGAGCCGTTCACGGACCCCAAAATAAAAAAGTCGCTTGTCCGTCGAAATCTGATGACATGCATTCCGATACAATGGCGAACACTGATCACAAGAAAACTCCATGCTCAAAAAAATTGCTCGTCTGATCCTCCTTGTGTGTGTCAAGTGAATTTGAGGAAGTGAATTAATAGGCCTGGTTGTTTTTCTTTTCGGAGCTGCTAATAGAAATTAGGCTTAAAACTCGTTAAAGGAGGCAAGATTGGACCAAATGATGGATAATTTTAAATGGAATCCATCTTTAAAATAATGATACTATGTAAGGACTGTATAGGACTGTATAGGACTGTAATAATAATATTAAACAATAGCTTAGGATCGATAGCTTGAGAGCTAGAGAGAGCTCCGGAGCACCGGAACTGAATAAATACTTTAGAAAGTAATCTAAGTACCATAAATACTCTTTACCAGAATAGAAGCAGAGGGCTTGTAATTTTACAGAAATGGTTATAAAAACCTTTTAGGCTATAATGAGTAAAAGTCAGAGTATAACAGAGTTAACAAAATACCTTAGAATGAATTTGACAGACACAAGAAAGAGAACTCAGACAAGCAGAACTTAGAGGGAGGTTCAATCAAATATATTCACCATTGTCTCGGGAGAGAAGAAGACATGCCATCCGGACAGCGTTTCACAACGATCTCTGACCATGTTCAATTAAACATGGTTGATATAGCATACCGTAATCAATACACCGGACAATGTGTTGAACAACAAGGTTAAAAAACATATTTGTTAACAAATGGACAGATAATGCAAGACGTCACTGAATATTGCATACAGAAAATATCTCACGGGGCAGAGATAGTCCTGATATGAATATCAGTTAGTGGAATCAGGTGACAAGGCAGAACGTCATTGAGTGCAGTTTACCAGTCTGTTAGAGCGAATACTAACTTTCAAGGGCAAAAACACAGAGGCTGGGTGTTATGGCCAACGAAAACAAAACAATTCTTATCTACCAACGCTGGCTAGGGAAAAGGGTTACTATCGAGACTCCGGCAGGGCCAGAACCATACTATTTTAACGTCAGTGGGACAGCCGGACATCAAATGTCAGTCACAGGGCAATTAGATTAAAAGGTCAAAAGGTCAAAAGGCCATTCACCCACAAACTAGACCAAATATATCTATCAGTATCACGTCCCAGCCAACCCAACCCGCCACTTTTGATGCGTACGCAAATAAAACTCGACAGAGTGCAGTTCTATTTTTTTATTTATGGTGCACCAATAAACCATTTGAAAATTAGAATATTTAAGTTTCAAATACTGTCTCAGCTGAAATGTGTAAATAGCTACACAATGGTGATGAACAATGAAACATTAAAACAAATATGAGTGAATAACTAATACTTCAAAAAAATATTTATTTTTAAAATCTTAATTGTTATTACTTTTTTTTTTTTTAATAGCCAAAGGGGGGGGGGGGGGGAATAAATGAAAACCATGACATTTCACCTCTGTCTTGTTTTCACTTGCTGCTTCCTGAATATCAGGGACCAGTTTCTGAGAAGTTATTTTCATAACATCATTAAATAATAATTATGTATAATCTGCAGTGGTGGGATATATGATCATTTCTTTGTCAGAGCTCTGTTCTCTGAACGGTCCCTCGGTTTAATATAGACCCTTGTACGAGCACAGCTGACAGCAATCAGATTAGTTTAGGGAGGGAAGCTCATGACTGGGATTGAGCATTTGGTTTATATTTCTTTAAAAAGCATCATAACTTTTGACAGGAATGTGCTAGAGACTTACTTTTTTTTGGACAGACTCGTACATTTGTGCTCTGCAAGGGGGGGGGGGCGGATTAAATCATCTCGCGGGCCGTATCGTATGTTTGACACAGTGTTGTTTTCGTCGACTAAAACTAAGACGAAAAATGTTCGTCGACTACCTTTTTTCACTGACAAAAACTAAATAAAAACGAATCTATGATGACTAAAACTAAGACTAAATGTACTGACAATTTCGTCAACAAATAAAAACTAGACTAAAATGTTAGGAAGGGACTAGTGGACAAGAGATCCAGTTTTATGCTGGGTTGCATGCTGAAAATAGCAGATCTACAATCTCACAACGCGTCGCGCTGCGACACGTTGTGAGATTGTAGATCTGCTATTTTCAGCATGCAACCAAAGTGTAAAATATGTCATTACAACGACATCAAGGCCTGTCAAAACACATTTTAGTCGACTAAATCAACTGTAGATTTAGTCGACTAAAATCGTACGACATTTAGTCGACTAAAACTAGACTAAACACTAGAACATTCCAGGTGACTAAAATGTGACTGAAACTAAGTGAAAACTATTCAAAGAGACTAAATGACTAAAACTAAAATAGAAATTTGCTGCCAAAAACAACAGTGGTTAACTTTGACATGGCTGAAGTTAGACGCTGCAGTGAATTGGCAGACACTCCCTAACCAGGCTTCAATCAAGCGCGCTCTTTAAAACCCTCCGGTAGCCACGCCCCCTCCCCCTCCACACACACACACACACACACACACACACACACGGGCTGCAAACTTATGTTTGTTATTATAGTAAACAGAGTGATAAAAATGTAAACTACTTATAATGTAACTTTGCACTCCATGAAGTGGAGTAGTCAGTCCTGCGTGTTAGGGAGTGAGAACTGCTCAGTCACAACAGCTTGAGAGAGAAGTTATCTTCATAACAAACAAACGATTTGTTTTCATTCTGCAGGTGAGTTTCAGCACCTATGCTAAGTGAGCATTAACGTGCATGAGTGCGCGCGTGTGTGTGTGTGTGTGTGTGTGTGTGTGTGTGTGTGTGTGTGTGTGTGTGAGTGTGAGAGAGAGAGAGAGACAGAGAAAGAGAGATAGATAGATAGATAAGGGGGGGGGGGGGTGAAATAAACAAACACAGGTGCTTGAAGTGCTGTGTGCACAAAGTGTTACCTGAATTGCACACAAACCTGAGTTAGCTACCTATGCTAAGCATTAACGTGTGTGTGTGTGTGTGTGTGTGTGTGTGTGTGTGTGTGTGCGTGCGCTGTGCGAGAGGGGACTGGAGGTTGAAATGAAAAAACAAACAAACAAACAGGTGCATTAAGTGCTGTATGTGTGCATATACATAAATATAATAAATATATACATTATACAGACACAATGTTTTGTTTGGGGTGTCACAGCACCAAATCATTCTTCTTAACTGTTTACCAATGATGCTTTAATTAAAGGAGAATTCCATGCTAGAAGGCTTTCTTACCTTTCTTTGTAGTTGTTACGTCCACACCAAAGAGGTCCAGGTGTTATTTTCTGCAAAAGCGCATTATTGGCTATTTCCCCTACCATAAACCCCCAATGAATTGAATTGAATTGAATTGAATAGAGCATTCGGGTGTTGTGCTAATTTGCTTATTTCGATTGCTAAAAAAATATCATAATGTAAATAGTATCCCAAGCGGCACACTTTACTACTTATTTCGATGGAAATAAGCGAATTAGCACAAAAATCCAACCCCCATTGTGGGCTTATATATATATGGGGAAATAGCCAATACTTATACTCAAAGCTTATATGGTCTCTCTCTCAACCTGCTGCACAGGTACACGGGCCAGGGTGACGACCCCAGATCCCCGAGATCAGCTTCTTCTCAGCTCTGAAATGCAGTGACATTGCCCCCGACATGCTGTGAATGCTGGACCCTATAGAGCCCTGACATGCAGTGAATGCTGGACCCTATAGAGCCCTGACATGCAGTGAATGCTGGACCCCATAGAGCTGTGAATGCTGGACCCTATAGAGCCCTGACATGCAGTGAATGCTGGACCCCATAGAGCTCTGACATGCTGTGAATGCTGGACCCCATAGAGCTCTGACATGCTGTGAATGCTGGACCCCATAGAGCCCTGACATGCTGTGAATACTGGACCCCATAGAGCCCTGACATGCTGTGAATGCTGGACCCTATAGAGCTCTGAAATGCTGTGAATGCTGGACCCTATAGAGCCCTGACATGCTGTGAATGCTGGACCCTATAGAGCCCTGACATGCTGTGAATGCTGGACCCTATAGAGCCCTGACATGCAGTGAATGCTGGACCCCATAGAGCCCTGACATGCTGTGAATGCTGGACCCTATAGAGCCCTGACATGCAGTGAATGCTGGACCCCATAGAGCCCTGACATGCAGTGAATGCTGGACCCTATGGAGCCCTGACATGCAGTGAATGCTGGACCCCATAGAGCCCTGACATGCTGTGAATGCTGGACCCTATAGAGCCCTGACATGCAGTGAATGCTGGACCCTATGGAGCCCTGACATGCAGTGAATGCTGGACCCTATAGAGCCCTGACATGCAGTGAATGCTGGACCCCATAGAGCCCTGACATGCAGTGAATGCTGGACCCTATAGAGCCTATGCCCTAAACCCCTGACCACGACATGCAGTGAATGCTGGACCCTATGGAGCCTATGCCCTAAACCCCTGAATGCTGGACCCTATGGAGCCTATGCCCTAAACCCCTGAATGCTGGACCCTATGGAGCCTATGCCCTAAACCCCTGAATGCTGGACCCTATGGAGCCTATGCCCTAAACCCCTGAATGATGGACCCTATAGAGCCTATGCCCTAAACCCCTGAATGCTGGACCCTATGGAGCCTATGCCCTAAACCCCTGAATGCTGGACCCTATAGAGCCTATGCCCTAAACCCCTGAATGCTGGACCCTATGGAGCCTATGCCCTAAACCCCTGAATGCTGGACCCTATGGAGCCTATGCCCTAAACCCCTGAATGATGGACCCTACAGAGCCTATGCCCTAAACCCCTGACCACGACACTACAGCGGAATGCTTGTACAGTACGAAACATCCAGACCAAGGCTATAAGTGAGAAGATCAGGCAGCCATGAGGATAATGAGGCTGGTTGGGGGCCATTGATACTGGGAGGAGAAGTACTGCATGGCCAGCTATAGCCAGCCAGATGTATGGAGGATGGAGGAGATGACCGGAGTCTGGAGGAGAAGCTGGAGGTCTCATCGTGAACTGGAGAGAGAGAGCCACAGTTGTCCCCTGGCAGGCATCACTACAACTAACTTATGAAGTCAAGTGGAAGAGTCGACGGCGCAAGGTATGAACTTAGTTTTTTTTGCTTCTTGGCTGCTGCTTGTGTTTTTAACCCATTCTGACCTGAGATCAGATTCTAAAAAAGTCTATTACATCCTGACAGTTTCATTATTAACCCATTCTGACCTGAGATCAGATTCTAAAAGTGTCTTCGATTTTTCAAAAATAGCAGACCTACAAGCTCGTATCGCGCCACTCAGTGGCGCGATACGAGCTTGTAGATCTGCTATTTTTAAATAGCTAAAGCACGACACGATGCTAACACCAAAATAGGTGCCCGGTCAGAATGGGGTTAATGTGTGTGTGATTCAAGCTGGTGTGCTTGGGCTGTCATTGTGGGACCCGTTGAGCGGGTGGTGTAGTACTATTGCTGTTGACCGGGTGGCAGTGACACTGTTTCTGGCTCTGGAGTTGAATGCTATAGTCATCATGTGAATCTATTCTAGAGTGTGTCTGTTGTGTTTATGTATCTGCCATATGTGAGTTCAGTTCTTGTAACAGGGCTACAGTATAAATTGTGTATGTGGCTCTTGATCACTTCAATAATCCCATGAGTGAATTTGCTATTTCCATTTGTTTGGAGGTATAGAGCCTTTGGGCTTTGACATAACGGCCATCAATTCCAATGGTTCATTTTCAATAGATAGACTGATTGACATTAGTTTATGTATGTTGTTTCGTGGTAGCTGAGGTTTGTTGTGAGTCATTGTGACAGGGTGGCTGTATTGGCATGGTGGCAAAGAATGTCCCTATGTAGGTATTTTTTTTCTTTCTTTCTTTCTTTTTTTCTTTCTTTCTTTCTTTCTAGTCCATGGACTTTATTGTTTGTTTAGGGCACTAAATGGCAACGTAAGACATCATGTAAATAGTTGTGTTTGCTACTCTTGTTCCTCTGCCTGTCCTGAGCCCATGCAGGCAGAGGCCTTTTGTTCCTCTGCCTGTCCTGAGCCCATGCAGGCAGAGGCCTTTTGTTCCTCTGCCTGTCCTGAGCCCATGCAGGCAGAGGCCTTTTGTTCCTCTGCCTGTCCTGAGCCCATGCAGGCAGAGGCCTTTTGTTCCTCTGCCTGTCCTGAGCTCATGCAGGCAGAGGCCTTTTGTTCCTCTGCCTGTCCTGAGCCCATGCAGGCAGAGGCCTTTTGTTCCTCTGCCTGTCCTGAGCTCATGCAGGCAGAGGCCTTTTGTTCCTCTGCCTGTCCTGAGCCCATGCAGGCAGAGGCCTCTTGTTCCTCTGCCTGTCCTGAGCTCATGCAGGCAGAGGCCTTTTGTTCCTCTGCCTGTCCTGAGCTCATGCAGGCAGAGGCCTTTTGTTCCTCTGCCTGTCCTGAGCCCATGCAGGCAGAGGCCTTTTGTTCCTCTGCCTGTCCTGAGCCCTGAGCCCTGAGTCCTTTTTGGGGCAGTTCTGGTGGTGGGGTGGACAGTTGTCGAGGTGCGTGGATTACAGACGCACACACTGTTGGGATGAAGTAGACACACACACACACACACACACACACACACACACACACACACACACACACACGGATGCGTGCATAGATCTCTGGCTATACTTGCGATGACATCAACCTTTTAGGAGCGTGATTTTATGATTGTCATTTCTACGATTCTATTATTACTTGCGCAAGCAGAGCGCACAAGTACTAGTTTCGCCCGGCTCGTATGCACCGTCCCAGCCAACCCGCCACTGTTGATGCGTATGCAAATAAAACAGCAAAGTGTGCCTGATTTGCTGGTGTGTATATGTATAACTAGCTCTCAATGATGACGTAAGAAATATGTGGATTAAAGGACCCAATGCCAGAGTGTAATTGGTCTTTGATTGTGATGTAATGACGATATGTTTTAGTGTTGGGAGGTTTAAAGGTAATGCTCCTGTGTATACATGTATGTAATTTGGTCCCAGCAAATCAGGCACAATTTGCTGTTTTATTTGCATACGCATCAAAAGTGGCGGGTCGGCTGGGACGGTTTTTGGCGCAAAGTAACCACAGTATACCGCTAATCAACTTACAAATTACACATATATATATAGTATATGTATAACTAGCTCTCAATGATGACGAAAGAAATATGTGGATTAAGTGCCAGAGTGTAATTGGTTTTCGATGGTGACGTAATGACGATATGTTTTAGTGTTGGGAGCATTAAAGGTAATGCTCCTGTGTATACTTGAACCATACTTAATAATACTAGGTGTTTACATGCATAAAGTAGGTAGGTAGCAAATAGTTACACCTAATAATTATACATTTCAAACGTTCCTTCACAGAGATACTGAGATTTGACAGTTTACAGCGGTCGAAAGTACTTGCTCGCTCTGCTTGCGCACTGGTTGGCCATTTATGGCCTACTAGTGTGCAACAAGCAAGTATGCACTCGACAGAGTTCAGTTCTAGTTGTGAATGCGACCCGAATGGAAACAAGACCGCAATTCTGTGCTGTCCACTGGACCAATGCTGTGCCTGACTGTACCTTGTACTGTAAGAATAAGCAGTGCGTGCACCTTTTTTGGCTACTCAGTGGAAGCAATGTAACATATGGAGGAATAAAGTAAGCTATTCATATTTAAAGAAATGTCATGTTGGACTATAAAGGCTTTCAGTATAATCTATATTTGTCACAAATGCATATGCACGCACATACTGTGTGTGTGCGTGTGCGTGTGTGTGTGTGTGAGTGCGTCCGCACGTGCGCACCTGCCTGTGCGTGCATGTGTGCCTGACTGCCTGTGCGTGCGTGTGTGCGTGCCTGCCTGTGCGTGCGTGTGTGCGACGTGCGTGTACTGAATTCATTAGTAGTCTGCCTGCCCCTGTGCAATTTACCTAAAAGGAAAACAAAAATGTACTTTTTACCCCTATATGCCCCAAGTCCTGGGGCGGTTTGGGAGGACATGGTCAAAAATGGGACTTTGAGGTGAAATAGAGGTGAAATAGCTCGATTTCACTGTTTTTTTCACAGAGCTGTAACTTGAAAACTAGTACCCGTACATGCCTAACAACCACCAAAAACACATGTAAGCCTACCGGTACCTATTTTTATCACAATTGCCTGACAACTAAAACTTTGATGGTGACAACCCCTGACTTGGATCAGGCATTTCATCAGGCTAAACCAGAACAATGTTGAACTGGATCAGGCATTACATCAGGCTAAACCAGAACAATGTTGAACTGGATCAGGCATTACATCAGGCTAAACCGGAAACAATGTTGAACTGGATCAGGCATTTCATCAGGCTAAACCAGAACAATGTTGAACTGGATCAGGCATTTCATCAGGCTAAACCAGAACAATGTTGAACTGGATCAGGCATTTCATCAGGCTAAACCGGAAACAATGTTGAACTGGATCAGGCATTTCATCAGGCTAAACCAGAACAATGTTGAACTGGATCAGGCATTTCATCAGGCTAAACCAGAACAATGTTGAACTGGATCAGGCATTACATCAGGCTAAACCAGAACAATGTTGAACTGGATCAGGCATTACATCAGGCTAAACCAGAACAATGTTGAACTGGATCAGGCATTTCATCAGGCTAAACCAGAACAATGTTGAACTGGATCAGGCATTTCATCAGGCTAAACCAGAACAATGTTGAACTGGATCAGGCATTACATCAGGCTAAACCAGAACAATGTTGAACTGGATCAGGCATTTCATCAGGCTAAACCAGAACAATGTTGAACTGGATCAGGCATTACATCAGGCTAAACCAGAACAATGTTGAACTGGATCAGGCATTACATCAGGCTAAACCAGAACAATGTTGAACTGGATCAGGCATTACATCAGGCTAAACCGGAAACAATGTTGAACTGGATCAGGCATTTCATCAGGCTAAACCAGAACAATGTTGAACTGGATCAGGCATTTCATCAGGCTAAACCAGAACAATGTTGAACTGGATCAGGCATTTCATCAGGCTAAACCGGAAACAATGTTGAACTGGATCAGGCATTTCATCAGGCTAAACCAGAACAATGTTGAACTGGATCAGGCATTTCATCAGGCTAAACCAGAACAATGTTGAACTGGATCAGGCATTACATCAGGCTAAACCAGAACAATGTTGAACTGGATCAGGCATTACATCAGGCTAAACCAGAACAATGTTGAACTGGATCAGGCATTTCATCAGGCTAAACCAGAACAATGTTGAACTGGATCAGGCATTTCATCAGGCTAAACCAGAACAATGTTGAACTGGATCAGGCATTTCATCAGGCTAAACCAGAACAATGTTGAACTGGATCAGGCATTTCATCAGGCTAAACCGGAAACAATGTTGAACTGGATCAGGCATTTCATCAGGCTAAACCAGAACAATGTTGAACTGGATCAGGCATTTCATCAGGCTAAACCAGAACAATGTTGAACTGGATCAGGCATTACATCAGGCTAAACCAGAACAATGTTGAACTGGATCAGGCATTACATCAGGCTAAACCAGAACAATGTTGAACTGGATCAGGCATTTCATCAGGCTAAACCAGAACAATGTTGAACTGGATCAGGCATTTCATCAGGCTAAACCAGAACAATGTTGAACTGGATCAGGCATTACATCAGGCTAAACCAGAACAATGTTGAACTGGATCAGGCATTTCATCAGGCTAAACCAGAACAATGTTGAACTGGATCAGGCATTACATCAGGCTAAACCAGAACAATGTTGAACTGGATCAGGCATTTCATCAGGCTAAACCAGAACAATGTTGAACTGGATCAGGCATTTCATCAGGCTAAACCAGAACAATGTTGAACTGGATCAGGCATTACATCAGGCTAAACCGGAAACAATGTTGAACTGGATCAGGCATTTCATCAGGCTAAACCAGAACAATGTTGAACTGGATCAGGCATTTCATCAGGCTAAACCGGAAACAATGTTGAACTGGATCAGGCATTTCATCAGGCTAAACCAGAACAATGTTGAACTGGATCAGGCATTTCATCAGGCTAAACCAGAACAATGTTGAACTGGATCAGGCATTACATCAGGCTAAACCAGAACAATGTTGAACTGGATCAGGCATTACATCAGGCTAAACCAGAACAATGTTGAACTGGATCAGGCATTTCATCAGGCTAAACCAGAACAATGTTGAACTGGATCAGGCATTTCATCAGGCTAAACCAGAACAATGTTGAACTGGATCAGGCATTACATCAGGCTAAACCAGAACAATGTTGAACTGGATCAGGCATTTCATCAGGCTAAACCAGAACAATGTTGAACTGGATCAGGCATTACATCAGGCTAAACCAGAACAATGTTGAACTGGATCAGGCATTTCATCAGGCTAAACCAGAACAATGTTGAACTGGATCAGGCATTTCATCAGGCTAAACCAGAACAATGTTGAACTGGATCAGGCATTACATCAGGCTAAACCAGAACAATGTTGAACTGGATCAGGCATTACATCAGGCTAAACCAGAACAATGTTGAACTGGATCAGGCATTTCATCAGGCTAAACCAGAACAATGTTGAACTGGCAAAACAAGGACAAATGTGTCTTCAAATACTTCAAGTTATTTATAGGGCTGTGAGGCAGTGATGTAACAAACTGTGTCTGAGTTATTAAACCAGATTCAAACATGCTCTTTCTCCTGTGATTTGAAATGTCATAATTTGGCTCTCGGTGGAAAATGTCCAAACTGTTCCTTTTGTATTGTTGTTAAAAAAAAGAAAATAGTCAGATCTACAAGCTCACAATGTGATTGTGAGATCTGCTATTTTCACTACTTTAGGAGATATAAGGTTTATCTGCCTACAGCAATATACAATTATATATTGTTTCTATATTGTAATGTTGTTTTTCCGAGCTAACTTTAATACTGTGAAGTAGTTAGCGTCAAAGCTGCATGTGAGACCCCATTTACTCTGCAGTCACATCCAGTCAAATCTGATTCAAAACTGATTTATTTCTCAAATCTGATCTTTTGGCCCGACCATCACACTGCATGTGTAATCACACTGCATCACACTGCATCACACTGCATCACACTGCATCACACTGCATGTGTAAGTGTGTGTTCAGACTGGCCTGAACATGAGGTGCCACATCCAGATTTGAATCCGATCTGTTTAAAGGACAACTTTAGTTTTTTTCAACCAAGGTTCATGTTTTAGGTTGTTATTAGAGAAACTCTAAAACTCCTTCGTTTTAGGGATTTTAGCAGTTTTTGACAGGGGGGCGGGGGCATTCGAGCATGAGTCTAAATATGTATATTTTTACAAAATATTATGGCGATTTATTTTTTTATTATTTACTATAGTCCTAATAAACCCCAAGAAATTACATCTGGCCACGAAAGATCACAGGATCTACTGAATGTGACAAACTGACATATTGAGCCTATACACACAGTATAAGCCTTCCCCCAGTAGGCTACCTTCACATTCAGTAGATCCTGTGATCTTTTGTGGCCAGATGTAATTTCCTGGGGTTTATTAGGACTATAGTAAATAATAAATAAATAAATCACCATAAAATTTGGGGAAAAAATACATATTTAGCCCCTTGCTCGAATGCCCCCGCCCCCCCTGTCAAAAACTGCTAAAATCCCCAAAACGAAAGAAAGCAGCAAATGAAAGAAAATTAACACTCACCTTTTAGTTTCTCTAATAACAACCTAAAACATGAACCTTGGTTGAAAAAAACTAAAGTTGTCCTTTAAATACCGGTAAGTCTAAACACAAACAATGGTCCTGGGAGCTGTAAAACAGTGTGCAGACGTCTTCTTAAACACAAACAAGTCACATACAAGTCACATGAAAATCTGACTGAGATCTCCTTAAATTTGAAACCACCTCTGAATGTGACTCAAGTGACATTTGTAAAAATCTGATTCCATGTAACCCGTCTGCATTTAGACTTTTATTTCAACAAATCGGATGTCAATCTTGGATGTGGCGCGGATCTGATTCAGGCTAGACTTGGCTGCTATTGTAAATGGAGCCAAAATGCATTTAACCCATTCTGACCTGAGATCAGATTCATACGAGGTTTCCACTGGACAACACACTGGTCTGATGAACCCATTCTGACCTGAGATCAGATTCATACGAGGTTTCCGCCGGACACACACTGGTCTGATGAACCCATTCTGACCTGAGATCAGATTCATACGAGGTTTCCACTGGACAACACACTGGTCTGATGAACCCATTCTGACCTGAGATCAGATTCTAAAAAATGTCAGTCGCTCTTCGATTTTTCAAAAAATAGCAGACCTACAAGCTCGTATCGCGCCACTCGGTGGCGCGATACGAGCTTGTAGATCTGCTATTTTTAAATAGCTAAAGCATAACATGATGCTGACACCAAAATGGGTGCCCGGTCAAAATGCATTTAAAGAATAACATGACATTGGACAAAAACAATTCTTGGATGAGTCTATTAAATAACAAAATGCCATGTCATGTTTTAATATTAAAAAAACAAACATTTTATTTACATAAATTACAAGCACAAACTCTTTCACAATAGTCTAAAACAGTAAAACATTGTCCTTTATATCAAGTAGTTGTCTAGTTTTGTTATCACAATGTGATTAATTGGATATCACTGGAAAGGGGACGATTTATTTGATATTATGTATGTATATATATATATATATATATATATATATATATTTAAACTGTTATCTAAGGAAACATTTGGATATTATTCACAGCACTGTAAGGACAAGATCAAATGGATCACACAATGATTGTTACACAACAACCACTCAAGTTAACGAGACCTCATGCCGAGGCACAGTGCATTCAACACGTCTAAACCTGTAAACCACGGACACCACAGCGATGATCAATCTATACAGAAAGGCTTTACAGCTGAGTTGGCACACCAACGTCATGTCACAGTTTCAAGCAGCCTATTATACTGTTGCCACATTCAGTCCATACAAACAGAATTGTCTCTCTGTAGCTAGTTTTCTGGAACAGTTTTTTTTTTTTTTTTTTTACTATCTTGTTTCATGAAGAGTCAAGAGATGAATGCTGAGTCGCAGTCTCGTTGGATGGGGTCACAGGGGTCGTCAATGTGTCTGTTCTGTACACAGACTTCTCCATGTCCATGGCAAACCTTTCATCACTAAAGAGTCCTAGCATTCCCAAGGTGGCAACAATTCCAATATCCTTTTGCATTGTACGGTGGTCTCCCTCCACAATAGTTTTTCCTTTTTTTATTTTTTTTATATACTTTCTGATCGTATAATAATGCAACGAAAGCACCGACTGACTTATGATGATAAGACGCAATTATTAAAATCCCAAACACGGAGTAGTCTTTGACTGCAGTGGCTGAGTTGTCATGCAGTCTCCAGGTTTTCGTCAAAATAGCTACACTGATTTAATGAATGGTGACATTTTAAAATGTGTATACAGTATAGCGCATATATGTCAAACTCAAGGCCCGGGGGCCAAATCAGGCCCGTGAATGAATTATCTTTGGCCCGTGGGATGATATTTAATTAGTATTAGAACTGGCCCTCTGGTATATTGCACGGACCACTTTAATACTACAAGTCCCACAATGCACTGCGAGTGCATTGTCACACGTGTATCGAGGGCCCGCAAGCGTCTTCTCTTCACTATTGATCAGCAGTGAAAGTATATCACTTGTGGTCAAATTTCAGCTATACCCCTCTCCCCAAAAATGTCCCGTGTGTTGAAACACAGTCCGGCCCTCGACTTACCAATTTCTTTATTTTGGCCCACTGTGTATTTGAGTTTGACATCCCTGGTATAGCACATTGGCATAGACACAAATCAATGAGACATTAGGAGTCCACTATGTGTTTCTGGCAAGCTGCAAACGTTTTTTATTTTATGTAATGTTTTAACGAAGCCAATAAGGAAGTGCCGTTCTCATTCATCCTTCTCCCTAGACTTAGGGCCGATTCATACTCCTATTTTACCGCCGTTTCGGCGCTGTAGTGCCCAAATGATTTCGGCTCGTCAGAAATTTTCAGTAGCAGCGAAGAGCCGACTTTAGGACGGTAACCCCCCCCCGAACCTCAAATGACGTCACATTGTAGGCTCTAGTAGCGCCGAACCCACTTTTACTCTGCTCTAAAATAGGAGTATGAATCGGCCCTTAGACTACCACACTGCAATGTTGATTTGACCGGAATTTACACTTGATTTTTTTTACCTCAGTAATCATTAAAATAATAAATACGACATTATGCTTCCAGCCGTTATAGTTTAAAGTCTTCTATCAATTACCATGATGTGCATTTTTTGTGGAATGCGGTCCCATTCCTTTAAAAAATGGATAATATAGTAGGGTTAGGGTATGCTTCATCTAGGGCTTCTATTGGCTCTCCATGAGTGAAGCCCCGCCCCCGCTGTCCTTCCAGCCAGCAGCATTCGTTTAGCCCCGCCCCCGCTGTCCTTCCAGCCAGCAGCATCCGTTTAGCTCCGCCCCCGCTGTCCTTCCAGCCAGCAGCATTCGTTTAGCTCCGCCCCCGCTGTCCTTCCAGACAGCAGCATCCGTTTAGCTCCGCCCCCGCTGTCCTTCCAGCCAGCAGCATTCGTTTAGCTCCGCCCCCGCTGTCCTTCCAGCCAGCAGCATTCGTTTAGCTCCGCCCCCGCTGTCCTTCCAGCCAGCAGCATTCGTTTAGGGTTGCTTTTTCCAGATCGGAAGTTCCAAGATGGTGGATTTGAATTTGCAGAAACAATGGCTTCAAAACGGGTCTGTTGAAACCAACGGGTCACCGTTCGCTTAGGCCAAAACGGGTCTGTTGAAACCAACGGGTCACCGTTCGCTTAGGCCATATGTTTTACAGCTGACGGTTTCTAGTCATATTATTGCCCGCCCATTTTGTATGTCTGTGGCAAGAATGAAAGTTGAAGGAATATGTCCATGTCGAGCCAGCATGGAGGGATGAGGGGGAGACTGGGGAGGGGAGGGGCAGTCCTGTGGATGAGGGGGTGACTGTGGAGGGGAGGGGCAGTCCTGTTGGATGAGGGGGTGACTGTGAAGGAATGATGTTGTCTTGTGCTTTGGAAACGGAACGGGATCTGGTTCACAAGGAAGACGTGGTGGAGTCCAGCACCTCAACGGAACGGGATCTGGTTCACAAGGAAGACGTGGTGGAGTCCAGCACCTCAACGGAACGGGATCTGGTTCACAAGGAAGACGTGGTGGAGTCCAGCACCTCAACGGAACGGGATCTGGTTCACAGGGAAGACGTGGTGGAGTCCAGCACCTCAACGGAACGGGATCTGGTTCACAGGGAAGACGTGGTGGAGTCCAGAACCTCAACGGAACGGGATCTGGTTCACAGGGAAGACGTGGTGGAGTCCAGCACCTCAACGGAACGGGATCTGGTTCACAGGGAAGACGTGGTGGAGTCCAGCACCTCAACGGAACGGGATCTGGTTCACAGGGAAGACGTGGTGGAGTCCAGCACCTCAACGGACCGGGATCTGGTTCACAAGGAGGACGTGGTGGAGTCCAGCACCTCAACGGACCGGGATCTGGTTCACAAGGACGACGTGGTGGAGTCCAGCACCTCAACGGAACGGGATCTGGTTCACAAGGACGACGTGGTGGAGTCCAGCACCTCAACGGACCGGGATCTGGTTCACAAGGACGACGTGGTGGAGTCCAGCACCTCGCGACCGTTACAAACCGCTGGCACGTAGTTGGAGGCTGATCCTGATCCTGATCCTGCAAATCAAACAGAATCACAGTTCAGGTCCCTGAACCCAAAATCACAGTTCAGGTCCCTGATTCCCTGATCCCTGATTCCCTGGACCCATTCTTAGCAGCATTTCTCCTTCGGTTTTGCGAGAAACGCGTCCAGTGTGTAAACCACCTTTAGGCTACTATCAGCAGTTCTCAACCTGTGAGTCAGGGACCTTTGGTGAGGATGTTGCAAGCGGGCCCCCAAATTAGCCAATTGGGATTTTAATTAATCAGAGGCTTTGCGATTAATTCATCTAGATTAATCACATTTTAATCGCATATCAATATTCAACCCGAGAACAGCGAGAAACCTTTTTTCTTAATGTTTTTTGGTATCCCAGTGAATCAATGAATAGTGACTACAGGATACCACTCATTTTCAACATTTTACTGTCATTAATATACCTGTTGTGGAAATAATAATAAAAAGTCACCCCATTCTGTGTTGCCTAGAACTGGAGGTCTGAAAAAAAAAATAGTAACAGTAACAAGTACATCTCAGTGACATCACAAAGCTGTACTTACTTCATATTGTTACTGTTTTTTGTCAGACCTCCAGTTCTAGGCAACACAAAATGGGGTGACTTTTTATTATTTCCAGTTTTCAGTACTATAGAAAAGCGCCCAGTGAGAAACGTTCCGCGGTGAAAGAAAAGGTGCGATTAATTTATATTAATTTATTTAGTTAATTAATCTAAATTAATCGCAATTAGTCCCGGCCCTAATTATTATAACAAAATTAATTATAAAAGAGACATTTTATAATCTCATCTTTAAGCCATGAAAAATGTAGTTTTAACAACACGGCAGCTGAATGGTTTAGCTGAGTTTAACATTCATTATGCAATTGTAGTGATAATTGGAAGTAGAATTATAGGGGAGAGATATTAGTGCAATTATGGACTGGCTGTGAGCAGTTTTCAGTACTGCAGTTTTCTACAGTACTCAAAGTACTTCTACTCCACTACGTACTGTATGTACATCTCAGGGACAAATATACTTCTACTTCACTACAATTATTTGAAAACTAGTTACTCACTAGTTACTTTGTAGATTTGTATTGTTACAGAACATACATTAAATCCACTTCAGCTCATATACATTTCAGCCATTTGAAAATAGCCGATCTTGTAGATCTGCTATTTTCAAAAGATCTTTTATGAATTTGATACATTTGAAACCTGAAATGGGACATTCTGCATGAGTACTTTTTGTACTTTTACTCAAGTACTTTTTGAAGACCGGACATGTACAGTACTTGTAACAGAGCATTTCTTCATTGCAGTATTGATACTTTTACTTAAATAAGTAAGTGGATTAAGTTACCTTTTGAGTAGCCTTCGGTATACCCAGGCTTTTATTTTCTCAAAAAGAAAAGCCTGGGCAAACGCGTTGGAAGATCTGGCATAGGAAGCCCACTCCCTTGTGTTTCGCTAAAACCGTGCAGAGGGGCGTCGCTCCAAATTTTGGCGACGTCGGTCGGTGTACTCCGCTGTTTTCTACCGGGGAGGGGAGGGTCTGGGGAGGAGGGGGGCGAGGGCGGGCGCTCATATGAACCAATAGCGTGAATCTTTTCTACGTCTGAGCATAGACATGGTAACAACAACCCGCCTGCCTCTGATTGGCCGTACCAGACTTTCCTCCGAGGTGCTTGGATAGTCTGCCGCCAGGTTACTCCGTGGTGGGGAAAAAAACAACTAATATTGTTTATGCCGTTTGCTTTGATGGAATAATAATTGATTGTGTGTTCTAAATAAAGTGTGTTGATTATTGTGTCATTTATTTGTATGTGTAAACATTGTACTGTAACGTCTTTTTTCCATTGATTCTTTATCTTCTTTAGTATAATAGTAGTTTACTATAATTAGATTAATTACACGATAATCAACACTAACACTTTATTTAGAACACACCCAATCAAATCATCAGTACAACATGCATGTTCAATCAATTATTCAATCAAAGCAAACGGCATAAACAATATTAGTTTGCCTCTTCTACAAAAATAAAAGTTACAAGTTATTCACAAGGCTGCAGCCTGTCACGTGCCAAGCCGTCATTCTCGGAGGACAGTCTGGTGAGACCATGGGGGCAATTAAGATGGGCAGTGTCGGCATAGGCCAATCAGAGGCAGGGGGCGTTACCATGTCTATGCTCAGACGTAGAATAGGCACCCGTCCGCCCCACTATAGACCAGAAATCACACGGGCTGGCCCAGCCGGCTACCTTTTGAGTAGCTGGAGCTGGGCGCTGAAGGGGGCTGGCCCAGGCTACCTTTTGAGTAGCTGGAGCTGGGCGCTGAAGGGGGCTGGCCCCGGCTACCTTTTGAGTAGCTGGAGCTGGGCGCTGAAGCCGCCGACACGGTGGTGCCAAAGCGGTTGCCTGCGGCCCTGAGTGAGGTGACGTTCTTCTGCGGCTGGAACAGGATGATGTGGACTTTGGGGGAGAAGAGGCACCCCAGAACCACTGACCCGCTGAGGCTGACCGAGATACACATGGTGGTGGTCTGCACCTGAGAACGACACATGATAATGAATGTATTAGTTATAATAATATACGGTCTGCACCTGAGAACGACACATGAGAATGAATGTATTAGTTATAATAATATACGGAATATGGTAAAAGAGCAGCATGGCAAGAGATGTAAAACTACAACATAAGGTCAGTGAATAAAATAACATTATATAAAACAATAAACACACACTGAAACGGCGCGAAGACTCGTTAAGAAAAGGACTTAACACAGGCGTGAGTTTTCAGAAGTGATTTAAAGGATGACACTGATTTCACAAGCCTTTAGGTCCTCATGTAGAGCACCAGAGTTTATAGGAGCCCGGATGGGATCCGATGGTAATTAAGCCTTAGGTCCTCATGTAGAGCACCAGAGTTTATAGGAGCCCGGATGGGATCCGATGGTAATTAAGCCTTAGGTCCTCATGTAGAGTACCAGAGTTTATAGGAGCCCGGATGGGATCCGATGGTAATTAAGCCTTAGGTCCTCATGTAGAGCACCAGAGTTTATAGGAGCCCGGATGGGATCTGATGGTAATTAAGCCTTAGGTCCTCATGTAGAGTACCAGAGTTTATAGGAGCCCGGATGGGATCCGATGGTAATTAAGCCTTTAGGTCCTCATGTAGAGCACCAGAGTTTATAGGAGCCCGGATGGGATCCGATGGTAGCCTTAGGTCCTCATGTAGAGTACCAGAGTTTATAGGAGCCCGGATGGGATCCGATGGTAATTAAGCCTTTAGGTCCTCATGTAGAGTACCAGAGTTTATAGGAGCCCGGATGGGATCCGATGGTAATTAAGCCTTAGGTCCTCATGTAGAGTACCAGAGTTTATAGGAGCCCGGATGGGATCCGATGGTAATTAAGCCTTAGGTCCTCATGTAGAGTACCAGAGTTTATAGGAGCCCGGATGGGATCCGATGGTAATTAAGCCTTAGGTCCTCATGTAGAGTACCAGAGTTTATAGGAGCCCGGATGGGATCCGATGGTAATTAAGCCTTTAGGTCCTCATGTAGAGTACCAGAGTTTATAGGAGCCCGGATGGGATCCGATGGTAATTAAGCCTTAGGTCCTCATGTAGAGCACCAGAGTTTATAGGAGCCCGGATGGGATCCGATGGTAATTAAGCCTTAGGTCCTCATGTAGAGTACCAGAGTTTATAGGAGCCCGGATGGGATCCGATGGTAATTAAGCCTTAGGTCCTCATGTAGAGCACCAGAGTTTATAGGAGCCCGGATGGGATCCGATGGTAATTAAGCCTTAGGTCCTCATGTAGAGTACCAGAGTTTATAGGAGCCCGGATGGGATCCGATGGTAATTAAGCCTTAGGTCCTCATGTAGAGCACCAGAGTTTATAGGAGCCCGGATGGGATCCGATGGTAATTAAGCCTTAGGTCCTCATGTAGAGTACCAGAGTTTATAGGAGCCCGGATGGGATCCGATGGTAATTAAGCCTTTAGGTCCTCATGTAGAGTACCAGAGTTTATAGGAGCCCGGATGGGATCCGATGGTAATTAAGCCTTAGGTCCTCATGTAGAGTACCAGAGTTTATAGGAGCCCGGATGGGATCCGATGGTAATTAAGCCTTTAGGTCCTCATGTAGAGTACCAGAGTTTATAGGAGCCCGGATGGGATCCGATGGTAATTAAGCCTTAGGTCCTCATGTAGAGTACCAGAGTTTATAGGAGCCCGGATGGGATCCGATGGTAATTAAGCCTTAGGTCCTCATGTAGAGTACCAGAGTTTATAGGAGCCCGGATGGGATCCGATGGTAATTAAGCCTTAGGTCCTCATGTAGAGTACCAGAGTTTATAGGAGCCCGGATGGGATCCGATGGTAATTAAGCCTTAGGTCCTCATGTAGAGTACCAGAGTTTATAGGAGCCCGGATGGGATCCGATGGTAATTAAGCCTTTAGGTCCTCATGTAGAGTACCAGAGTTTATAGGAGCCCGGATGGGATCCGATGGTAATTAAGCCTTAGGTCCTCATGTAGAGTACCAGAGTTTATAGGAACCCGGATGGGATCCGATGGTAATTAAGCCTTTAGGTCCTCATGTAGAGTACCAGAGTTTATAGGAGCCCGGATGGGATCCGATGGTAATTAAGCCTTAGGTCCTCATGTAGAGTACCAGAGTTTATAGGAGCCCGGATGGGATCCGATGGTAATTAAGCCTTAGGTCCTCATGTAGAGAGCACCAGAGTTTATAGGAGCCCGGATGGGATCCGATGGTAATTAAGCCATAGGTCCTCATGTAGAGTACCAGAGTTTATAGGAGCCCGGATGGGATCCGATGGTAATTAAGCCTTAGGTCCTCATGTAGAGAGCACCAGAGTTTATAGGAGCCCGGATGGGATCCGATGGTAATTAAGCCTTTAGGTCCTCATGTAGAGTACCAGAGTTTATAGGAGCCCGGATGGGATCCGATGGTAATTAAGCCTTAGGTCCTCTTGTAGAGTACCAGAGTTTATAGGAGCCCGGATGGGATCCGATGGTAATTAAGCCTTAGGTCCTCATGTAGAGTACCAGAGTTTATAGGAGCCCGGATGGGATCCGATGGTAGTTTATAGGAGCCCGGATGGGATCCGATGGTAGTTTATAGGAGCCCGGATGGGATCCGATGGTAGTTTATAGGAGCCCGGATGGGATCCGATGGTAATTCCGACGGAGCATTAGTCCGACACGCGGGAACAACGGTCGGACTAGCGCTCGAACATGCGCTGCGGTTATGGTGAGGTTACCGTTTGAGCTATAGGTTGACGGTCTAATGACTGTCGGACCAATAATAGTGTGGGAAACTAAAGCCTGTACCTGCCCCGGTCGCCCGTTGTAATTACCGTAGGCAGGCTTTGGGAATTACCAAGAGGCTCTTCCCATCTCTTCATGCTTTTGTTCTTGATTATTGTAAGTCGCTCTGGATTAAGAGCGTCTGCTAAATGCCTAAATTGTAAATTGTAAATTGCTCTGCACATGCTGGTGTCAGCATGTCTGAGATATAACTGGGAGCCTTCAGTGCTTTCATCAGTAAAATCTATTTTGATTGATTGATTGAAATATTTATTAACAGTTTGTAGAATTTACAGTACAATTTAAGCACAGACTCAATACAAAGACTGTCAACTGTGAGTGGACGACCCAATTAAGCATTACACTTGTTTACAACAGGGTCCACATTGTTCAATTCATCAAAATGTATTATATTATATTATATTGTACGTATGTACGCCGGCTTCCCTCACCCGAACACGGGCCAATTGTGTTTGTGTAGTAGACGCTCGACAAAGCACCACAATAGATTTGAACCCACAACCTCCGTGGTGGTGCCTGGGCAGTGGGCAGACACATGGCATTTATCTACTTAATAATGCAGCAAGTGTTTATGAGGCTTTAATGATTGCGGCCATCTCACTGTAATAATTTCTCATTTGCATGTGAAATTATAGTATTACGTTTCAAAGTGTATGGTTTATTGAGTGTGATTCATTCGCATTCATCTTTAAAGGACAACTTTAGTTTTTTTCAACCAAGGTTCATGTTTTAGGTTGTTATCAGAGAAAGTAAAAGGTGAGTGTAATTTTTTTTCATTTGCTGCTTTCTTTCGTTTTGGGGATTTTAGCCGTTTTAGACAGGGGGGCGGGGGCATTCGAGCATGGGGCTAAATATGTATATTTTTATACAATTTTATGGTGATTTATTTTTTTATGGTTTACTATAGTACTAATAAACCCCAGGAAATTACATCTGGCCACAGAAGATCACAGGATCTACTGAATGTGAAGGTAGTCTACTGGGGGAAGGCTTATACTGTGTGTGTAGGCTCAATATGTCAGTTTGTCACATTCAATAGATCCTGTGATCTTTTGTGGTCAGATATAATTTATTGGGGTCTAGTAGGACTATAGTAAATAATAAAATTAAATATCCATAACATTTTGTAAAAAAAATACATATTTAGCCCCATGCTCGAATGCCCCCGCCCCCCTGTCAGAAACTGCTAAAATCCCCAAAACGAAAGAAAGCAGCAAATGAATGAAAATTAACACTCATCTTTTAGTTTCTCTAATAACAACCTACAACATGAACCTTGGTTGAAAAAAAACTAAAGTTGTCCTTTAAACAGCTGTTTTGTGTTTACTCTAGAAGTGTTTATTCCTATAGCGCTCCCAGTGTGGAAGGACCTTTAATTTAAAGTAGGACAATTAGTACGGGTAAATGAACCCTGTTGACCGTACAATGCACAGTATGAAAGAAATAAAATAATAAAGTTCTCTCTAAGCTCCTTAAAGCAGCAATCGAACACCGGTCTCCAGCTTATGCAGCCTGTAGATTTCAAATGTATTTTTTTATTCACATTGGTGCGATTGATGGGATCTTATAATTCAAATGAGGATGACACATTTGTTGTGCCATATTCTTTATTTAGCCTATAATAGAAAATGCGCATTTCCATCCAGACATTTATGCTTGAAATGCACAAGCAACCAGAAACATTCACAAATGATAACGGCAGAAATCCCTTGTATCCAGTGGTCATGCAGTTATTTTACTGGTGTTATACTAGTTACAGTACAAGTGTAGGCCTACATACATTATGTACAGTACAGTACTTGTACAGTATGTTCATGGATAAAGGTCAAGGTTTAGGCTATAATCACTGCTGGCTGTCCTGGCCAAGTCAAAGCCTTGTCTTGTCATCATTGCTGTCAAGTGGAAACCTTGTATGTCCAAACCTGTTCCTTTTTTATTTATTTTTATTTATTTTTTTAAGTAGTGAAAATAGCAGATCTACCAAACGGACAATGTGTGTGTAGATCTTTTAGATCAGCTATATTGTTCACTATATACTTTTGCGTGATGCTCTCATTCAAATAATGGAGATACAAGGTTTCTGCCCGACAGCAATGTCATATTTCAGCCGCTAATGTGAGCTGACGGCCGAGGTCATACGTCCGTACAGGCGGCCCGTGAGTCTCTCCCAGCCACCCCAGGGGCCACAGCCCAGGGGCCCGGTCTCCTGTTTGCAGACCCCCACAGCCCAGGGGCCATGCAGGGGCCCGGTCTCCTGTTTGCAGACCCCCCACAGCCCAGGGGCCATGCAGGGGCCCGGTCTCCTGTTTGCAGACCCCCACAGCCCAGGGGCCATGCAGGCCCCGGTCTCCTGTTTGCAGACCCCCACAGCTAGATGTGAAATCACTTAGAAACATGCCGTGTGTAGCCACCATGCATGAATCACTGGGAAAGCTTGTTTAACACATTCTGACCTGAGATCAGATTCATACGAGGTTTCCACTGGACACACACTGGTCTGATGAACCCATTCTGACCTGAGATCAGATTCATACGAGGTTTCCCACTGGACACACACTGGTCTGATTAACCCATTCTGACCTGAGATCAGATTCTAAAAATGTCAGTCGCTCTTCGATTTTTCAAAAATAGCAGACCTACAAGCTCGTAGCGCGCCACTCGGTGGCGCGCTATGAGCTTGTAGATCTGCTATTTTTCAATAGCTAAAGCATAACATGATGCTGACACCAAAATGGGTGCCCGGTCAGAATGGGTTAAAGATGCACATTAGGAAATGGCCAGTCAGTGAAATCACTACAAAAACTGTTTGTAATTCATTAGCCTTTTAATCTCACACCACCAGGCTTTGATTTGTAACCCTTGAACCCTCTGTACCTAAATTCAATTCAATATATTTCACTTTTTATGTTCACCTATAATGACATACAGTAATACTGTAATTCATGAATGAACGATTGCAGACAAGACAATGTGTGACTATAACAAACAGTATGTCACATAGATGGACAGGCTTGGATTGACATGCACACAGTGGTGATATCAAATCAGACAGAAACAACATGGATAAAATAACTGAATTTCAGCTTAAATTTGTATGCCATGAGGCTGCTATCCACCCCCAAATGACACTGCTGGCTGAAGGCTAAATGATATGAAGAAGATCAGGCTGACGGGGGTATTAACCACACAGCATATTGCACTTTTTGTCATATATTTGATGAAATAGCGATCCAAAAAAACAAAATGGAGAGAATTAAGGCCTGAAAACACCACTGAACTCCACTGAACTCCTGCACTCCGACTAGGAGCAGCTCTGTAGTTGGAGTCATACTGTGTCTGAACATTTTGTTCAGTAATGGAGGTGACGTGATAATAACTACAAATTGACGTCATTCAGAACTTCCGATTGACACTCTTAGAGCGTCCCCAGATGTCCTGAGGTTCCCGAACTAGTTCAGAAAGCCTGTCTGAACCGGACGTATTTTCCAACGTTGGAAGGAGCATGTGTAAACAGGATAATAATATGAGGAGGAAGCTGGACCCTACCGTCCCTTCCAATGTGTGCTAGAGGGGATTTAGCACATTGAGCCACATGGGGCCTGCCCGACCTAGCCTGGTTAATAAACCAGACTAATATCGCACGGATCCGCGGGATATTAGTCTGGGGAGGCTCAGCTTGGATTTCATTTCCAGGGAAACATTTTCTCTTTGACGCAATTGGTCAGAGCTACTGTCAGTCAAAGGTCTCAAGCGTTGAAAGTCACTGTATACCAAAGCCCGCCCATATTGCATACCGTGTCCCGATTGGCCGCCCACATTCTCTGGTGTAGGAAATGGGCGTACAATTGAGCCTCTCCAGACCGTAATCCGCCGGCAGGCAATTTATTTTTGCCAACGGCTGATTCGTTCTGGTTTATTAACCAGGCTATGCCCGACCCACTAAACAAAGTCCATCCATCCATCCATGCATCCATCCACCAGTGGTGGAAAGTAACTAAGTACTTTTACTTAAGTACAATTTTGAGGTATTTGTGCTTTACTTGAGTATTTCCAATTTCCAGTACTTTTACTTCTACTCCACTACATCTCAGAGCCAACATTTGTACTTTTACTCCACTACAATTACTTGAAAACTTTAGTTACTTTAGTTACTTTGGCGATTTTGATTAGAAAACATACATTAACCACTTCAACCCAATACATTTTGGCCATTTGAAAATAGCCGATCTACAAGCTCACAATTGTGAGCTTGTAGATCGGCTATTTTCAATAGACTTTGTACACATTTTGAACTTGTGAAGTGGGACATTCTGCAATATGAGTACTTTTACTTTTAGTACTTTAAGTACATTTTGATGCCGATACTTTTGCACTTTTACTCAAGTACATTTTCAATTCCGTACTTTTACTTGTAAAGGAGTAGTTCTAAATTGCAGTATTGGTACTTTTACTTAAGTAAAACAATTGAGTACTTTGCCATCCACATCCATCCATCTTCAACCGTTTACTGGGCAACAGTTCCAGTAGAGAGACTTCCCTTTTCTGGGGAACATTATTCACTTCATTTATGATCCCCCCATCTGGTCTGTCCTCCAATGAGCATATGCCCAGAGGACCTCCCCATAGGTAGACTGTCCCCCAGAGGACCTCCCCCATAGGTAGACTGTCCCCCAGAGGACCTCCCCATAGGTAGACTGTCCCCCAGAGGACCTCCCCATAGGTAGACTGTCCCAGAGGACCTCCACCATAGGTAGACTGTCCCAGGGCTTCCTCCAATGAGCATATGCCCAGAGGACCTCCCCCATAGGTAGACTGTCCCAGGGCTTCATATGCCCAGAGGACCTCCCCATAGGTAGACTGTCCCAGGGCTTCATATGCCCAGAGGACCTCCCCATAGGTAGACTGTCCCAGGGCTTCATATGCCCAGAGGACCTCCCCATAGGTAGACTGTCCCAGGGCTTCATATGCCCAGAGGACCTCCCCTATAGGTAGACTGTCCCAGGGCTTCATATGCCCAGAGGACCTCCCCATAGGTAGACTGTCCCAGGGCTTCATATGCCCAGAGGACCTCCCCATAGGTAGACTGTCCCAGGGCTTCATATGCCCAGAGGACCTCCCCATAGGTAGACTGTCCCAGGGCTTCATATGCCCAGAGGACCTCCCCATAGGTAGACTGTCCCAGGGCTTCATATGCCCAGAGGACCTCCCCATAGGTAGACTGTCCCAGGGCTTCATATGCCCAGAGGACCTCCCCTATAGGTAGACTGTCCCAGGGCTTCATATGCCCAGAGGACCTCCCCATAGGTAGACTGTCCCAGGGCTTCATATGCCCAGAGGACCTCCCCTATAGGTAGACTGTCCCAGGGCTTCATATGCCCAGAGGACCTCCCCATAGGTAGACTGTCCCAGGGCTTCATATGCCCAGAGGACCTCCCCTATAGGTAGACTGTCCCAGGGCTTCATATGCCCAGAGGACCTCCCCATAGGTAGACTGTCCCAGGGCTTCATATGCCCAGAGGACCTCCCCATAGGTAGACTGTCCCAGGGCTTCATATGCCCAGAGGACCTCCCCATAGGTAGACTGTCCCAGGGCTTCATATGCCCAGAGGACCTCCCCATAGGTAGACTGTCCCAGGGCTTCATATGCCCAGAGGACCTCCCCATAGGTAGACTGTCCCAGGGCTTCATATGCCCAGAGGACCTCCCCTATAGGTAGACTGTCCCAGGGCTTCATATGCCCAGAGGACCTCCCCTATAGGTAGACTGTCCCAGGGCTTCCTCCAATGAGCATACTGTATGCCCAGAGGACCTCCCCCATAGGTAGACGCTCCGTACTATACAGTGCTGTCTCATCACCCTGGCTATCCCTAAGGGGGACGCCCCTCCCCCTAAGGGGGACGCCCCTCCCCCCGTTTGAGAAAACGCATTTTGGCCGCTTGTATTCACCAGCATTTCACAGCTAGTATCCACTTGTCATACAGTAGTGTTCCTGTCGGTTTTGGATGATGGTGACATTGTCTATGGGGATGATGATGATGGTGACATTGTCTATGGGAATGATGATGATGGTGACATTGTCTATGGGGATGCTGCAGCCTTCATGATGGTGACATTGTCTATGGGGATGCTGCAGCCTTCATGATGGTGACATTGTCTATGGGAATGCTGCAGCCTTCATGATGGTGACATTGTCTATGGGGATGCTGCAGCCTTCATCATGGTGACATTGTCTATGGGAATGCTGCAGCCTTCATGATGGTGACATTGTCTATGGGGATGCTGCAGCCTTCATGATGGTGACATTGTCTATGGGGGGATGCTGCAGCCTTCATGATGGTGACATTGTCTATGGGGGGATGCTGCAGCCTTCATGATGGTGACATTGTCTATGGGGATGCTGCAGCCTTTATGATGGTGACATTGTCTATGGGGATGCTGCAGCCTTTATGATGGTGACATTGTCTATGGGGATGCTGCAGCCTTCATGATGGTGACATTGTCTATGGGAATGATGATGATGGTGACATTGTCTATGGGAATGATGATGATGGTGACATTGTCTATGGGGATGCTGCAGCCTTCATGATGGTGACATTGTCTATGGGGATGCTGCAGCCTTCATGATGGTGACATTGTCTATGGGGATGCTGCAGCCTTCATGATGGTGACATTGTCTATGGGAATGCTGCAGCCTTCATGGTGGTGACATTGTCTATGGGGATGCTGCAGCCTTCATGATGGTGACATTGTCTATGGGGGGATGCTGCAGCCTTCATCATGGTGACATTGTCTATGGGGGGATGCTGCAGCCTTCATGATGGTGACATTGTCTATGGGGATGATGCAGCCTTCATGATGGTGACATTGTCTATGGGGATGCTGCAGCCTTTATGATGGTGACATTGTCTATGGGGGGATGCTGCAGCCTTCATGATGGTGACATTGTCTATGGGGATGCTGCAGCCTTCATGATGGTGACATTGTCTATGGGGGGATGCTGCAGCCTTCATGATGGTGACATTGTCTATGGGGGGATGCTGCAGCCTTCATGATGGTGACATTGTCTATGGGGATGCTGCAGCCTTTATGATGGTGACATTGTCTATGGGGATGCTGCAGCCTTCATGATGGTGACATTGTCTATGGGGATGCTGCAGCCTTTATGATGGTGACATTGTCTATGGGGATGCTGCAGCCTTTATGATGGTGACATTGTCTATGGGGATGCTGCAGCCTTCATGATGGTGACATTGTCTATGGGAATGATGATGATGGTGACATTGTCTATGGGAATGATGATGATGGTGACATTGTCTATGGGGATGCTGCAGCCTTCATGATGGTGACATTGTCTATGGGGATGCTGCAGCCTTCATGATGGTGACATTGTCTATGGGGATGCTGCAGCCTTCATGATGGTGACATTGTCTATGGGAATGCTGCAGCCTTCATGGTGGTGACATTGTCTATGGGGATGCTGCAGCCTTCATGATGGTGACATTGTCTATGGGGGGATGCTGCAGCCTTCATCATGGTGACATTGTCTATGGGGGGATGCTGCAGCCTTCATGATGGTGACATTGTCTATGGGGATGATGCAGCCTTCATGATGGTGACATTGTCTATGGGGATGCTGCAGCCTTTATGATGGTGACATTGTCTATGGGGGGATGCTGCAGCCTTCATGATGGTGACATTGTCTATGGGGATGCTGCAGCCTTCATGATGGTGACATTGTCTATGGGGGGATGCTGCAGCCTTCATGATGGTGACATTGTCTATGGGGGGATGCTGCAGCCTTCATGATGGTGACATTGTCTATGGGGATGCTGCAGCCTTTATGATGGTGACATTGTCTATGGGGATGCTGCAGCCTTTATGATGGTGACATTGTCTATGGGGATGCTGCAGCCTTTATGATGGTGACATTGTCTATGGGGATGCTGCAGCCTTTATGATGGTGACATTGTCTATGGGGATGCTGCAGCCTTCATGATGGTGACATTGTCTATGGGAATGATGATGATGGTGACATTGTCTATGGGAATGATGATGATGGTGACATTGTCTATGGGGATGCTGCAGCCTTCATGATGGTCACATTGTCTATGGGGATGCTGCAGCCTTTATGATGGTGACATTGTCTATGGGGATGCTGCAGCCTTCATGATGGTGACATTGTCTATGGGAATGATGATGATGGTGACATTGTCTATGGGAATGATGATGATGGTGACATTGTCTATGGGAATGATGATGATGGTGACATTGTCTATGGGGATGCTGCAGCCTTCATGATGGTGACATTGTCTATGGGGATGCTGCAGCCTTCATGATGGTGACATTGTCTATGGGGATGCTGCAGCCTTCATTATGGTGACATTGTCTATGGGGATGCTGCAGCCTTCATGGTGGTGACATTGTCTATGGGGATGCTGCAGCCTTCATGATGGTGACATTGTCTATGGGGATGCTGCAGCCTTCATGATGGTGACATTGTCTATGGGGATGCTGCAGCCTTCATGATGGTGACATTGTCTATGGGGATGCTGCAGCCTTCATGATGGTCACATTGTCTATGGGGATGCTGCAGCCTTCATCATGGTGACATTGTCTATGGGGATGCTGCAGCCTTTATGATGGTGACATTGTCTATGGGGATGCTGCAGCCTTCATGGTGGTGACATTGTCTATGGGGATGCTGCAGCCTTCATGATGGTCACATTGTCTATGGGATTGCTGCAGCCTTCATGATGGTCACATTGTCTATGGGGATGCTGCAGCCTTCATGATGGTGACATTGTCTATGGGAATATGCTGCAGCCTTCATCATGGTGACATTGTCTATGGGAATATGCTGCAGCCTTCATGATGGTGACATTGTCTATGGGGATGCTGCAGCCTTCATGATGGTGACATTGTCTATGGGGATGCTGCAGCCTTCATGATGGTGACATTGTCTATGGGGGGATGCTGCAGCCTTCATGATGGTGACATTGTCTATGGGGGGATGCTGCAGCCTTCATGATGGTGACATTGTCTATGGGGATGCTGCAGCCTTTATGATGGTGACATTGTCTATGGGGATGCTGCAGCCTTTATGATGGTGACATTGTCTATGGGGATGCTGCAGCCTTTATGATGGTGACATTGTCTATGGGGATGCTGCAGCCTTCATGATGGTGACATTGTCTATGGGAATGATGATGATGGTGACATTGTCTATGGGAATGATGATGATGGTGACATTGTCTATGGGGATGCTGCAGCCTTCATGATGGTGACATTGTCTATGGGGATGCTGCAGCCTTCATGATGGTGACATTGTCTATGGGGATGCTGCAGCCTTCATGATGGTGACATTGTCTATGGGGATGCTGCAGCCTTCATGATGGTGACATTGTCTATGGGAATGATGATGATGGTGACATTGTCTATGGGGATGCTGCAGCCTTCATGATGGTGACATTGTCTATGGGGATGCTGCAGCCTTCATGGTGGTGACATTGTCTATGGGGATGCTGCAGCCTTCATGATGGTGACATTGTCTATGGGGATGCTGCAGCCTTCATGATGGTGACATTGTCTATGGGGATGCTGCAGCCTTCATGGTGGTGACATTGTCTATGGGGATGCTGCAGCCTTCATGATGGTGACATTGTCTATGGGGATGCTGCAGCCTTCATGATGGTGACATTGTCTATGGGGATGCTGCAGCCTTCATGGTGGTGACATTGTCTATGGGGATGCTGCAGCCTTCATGATGGTGACATTGTCTATGGGGATGATGCAGCCTTCATGATGGTGACATTGTCTATGGGGGGATGCTGCAGCCTTTATGATGGTGACATTGTCTATGGGGATGATGCAGCCTTCATGGTGGTGACATTGTCTATGGGGATGCTGCAGCCTTCATGATGGTGACATTGTCTATGGGGATGCTGCAGCCTTCATGATGGTGACATTGTCTATGGGGATGCTGCAGCCTTCATGATGGTGACATTGTCTATGGGGATGCTGCAGCCTTCATGATGGTCACATTGTCTATGGGGATGCTGCAGCCTTCATGATGGTGACATTGTCTATGGGGATGCTGCAGCCTTTATGATGGTGACATTGTCTATGGGGGGATGCTGCAGCCTTCATGATGGTGACATTGTCTATGGGGATGCTGCAGCCTTCATGATGGTGACATTGTCTATGGGGGGATGCTGCAGCCTTCATGATGGTGACATTGTCTATGGGGGGATGCTGCAGCCTTCATGATGGTGACATTGTCTATGGGGATGCTGCAGCCTTTATGATGGTGACATTGTCTATGGGGATGCTGCAGCCTTTATGATGGTGACATTGTCTATGGGGATGCTGCAGCCTTTATGATGGTGACATTGTCTATGGGGATGCTGCAGCCTTTATGATGGTGACATTGTCTATGGGGATGCTGCAGCCTTCATGATGGTGACATTGTCTATGGGAATGATGATGATGGTGACATTGTCTATGGGAATGATGATGATGGTGACATTGTCTATGGGGATGCTGCAGCCTTCATGATGGTGACATTGTCTATGGGGATGCTGCAGCCTTCATGATGGTGACATTGTCTATGGGGATGCTGCAGCCTTCATGATGGTGACATTGTCTATGGGAATGATGATGATGGTGACATTGTCTATGGGGATGCTGCAGCCTTCATGATGGTCACATTGTCTATGGGGATGCTGCAGCCTTCATGATGGTCACATTGTCTATGGGGATGCTGCAGCCTTTATGATGGTGACATTGTCTATGGGGATGCTGCAGCCTTCATGATGGTGACATTGTCTATGGGAATGATGATGATGGTGACATTGTCTATGGGAATGATGATGATGGTGACATTGTCTATGGGAATGATGATGATGGTGACATTGTCTATGGGGATGCTGCAGCCTTCATGATGGTGACATTGTCTATGGGGATGCTGCAGCCTTCATGATGGTGACATTGTCTATGGGGATGCTGCAGCCTTCATTATGGTGACATTGTCTATGGGGATGCTGCAGCCTTCATGGTGGTGACATTGTCTATGGGGATGCTGCAGCCTTCATGATGGTGACATTGTCTATGGGGATGCTGCAGCCTTCATGATGGTGACATTGTCTATGGGGATGCTGCAGCCTTCATGATGGTGACATTGTCTATGGGAATGATGATGATGGTGACATTGTCTATGGGGATGCTGCAGCCTTCATGATGGTGACATTGTCTATGGGGATGCTGCAGCCTTCATGATGGTGACATTGTCTATGGGGATGCTGCAGCCTTCATGATGGTGACATTGTCTATGGGGATGCTGCAGCCTTCATGATGGTCACATTGTCTATGGGGATGCTGCAGCCTTCATCATGGTGACATTGTCTATGGGGATGCTGCAGCCTTTATGATGGTGACATTGTCTATGGGGATGCTGCAGCCTTCATGGTGGTGACATTGTCTATGGGGATGCTGCAGCCTTCATGATGGTCACATTGTCTATGGGATTGCTGCAGCCTTCATGATGGTCACATTGTCTATGGGGATGCTGCAGCCTTCATGATGGTGACATTGTCTATGGGAATATGCTGCAGCCTTCATCATGGTGACATTGTCTATGGGAATATGCTGCAGCCTTCATGATGGTGACATTGTCTATGGGGATGCTGCAGCCTTCATGATGGTGACATTGTCTATGGGGATGCTGCAGCCTTCATGATGGTGACATTGTCTATGGGAATGATGATGATGGTGACATTGTCTATGGGAATGATGATGATGGTGACATTGTCTATGGGGATGCTGCAGCCTTCATGATGGTCACATTGTCTATGGGGATGCTGCAGCCTTCATGATGGTGACATTGTCTATGGGGGGATGCTGCAGCCTTCATGATGGTGACATTGTCTATGGGGATGCTGCAGCCTTCATGATGGTCACATTGTCTATGGGGATGCTGCAGCCTTCATGATGGTGACATTGTCTATGGGGATGCTGCAGCCTTCATGATGGTCACATTGTCTATGGGGGGATGCTGCAGCCTTCATCATGGTGACATTGTCTATGGGGATGCTGCAGCCTTCATGATGGTGACATTGTCTATGGGGATGCTGCAGCCTTCATGATGGTCACATTGTCTATGGGGATGCTGCAGCCTTCATGATGGTGACATTGTCTATGGGGATGCTGCAGCCTTCATGATGGTCACATTGTCTATGGGGGGATGCTGCAGCCTTCATGGTGGTCACATTGTCTATGGGGATGCTGCAGCCTTCATGATGGTGACATTGTCTATGGGGATGCTGCAGCCTTCATGGTGGTGACATTGTCTATGGGGATGCTGCAGCCTTCATCATGGTGACATTGTCTATGGGGATGCTGCAGCCTTCATCATGGTGACATTGTCTATGGGGATGCTGCAGCCTTTATGATGGTGACATTGTCTATGGGGATGCTGCAGCCTTTATGATGGTGACATTGTCTATGGGGATGCTGCAGCCTTCATGATGGTGACATTGTCTATGGGGATGCTGCAGCCTTTATGATGGTGACATTGTCTATGGGGATGCTGCAGCCTTCATGGTGGTGACATTGTCTATGGGGATGCTGCAGCCTTCATGATGGTCACATTGTCTATGGGGATGCTGCAGCCTTCATGATGGTGACATTGTCTATGGGAATATGCTGCAGCCTTCATGATGGTGACATTGTCTATGGGGATGCTGCAGCCTTCATGATGGTCACATTGTCTATGGGGATGCTGCAGCCTTCATGATGGTGACATTGTCTATGGGAATGCTGCAGCCTTCATAATGGGAGCTATTCTTTGACACTCACTGGGCATTTTATGACACGACAAAAAAAAAGTCCTACGGCAATGTCAGAAAAACTAGAGGGTGGAAAAAAAGAGTAAGCACTCTTAAGCCCTGTAGATCACTGTTTCCAAACCAGTGGTTTGGAACTCGATTTTGGGGTCGGGGACACATTTTTATGGGTCGCAAGTAAAAAAAAAAAAAAATTATCCCCAAAAAAGTTAATAAAATACTTGTATATTGGCCATTTTCAGAGATACACCAAATGTCTCTTTTGGGTCTCAAGCTAAAAGGTGTGGGAACCACTGCTGTAGATCAGCTATTTTGGCTATAAACAAAAATCTAAATGTTTACCTATAATGTCCCTTTATAGAGACACCAGCTTGAAAGTGCCTATAATGACCATAATCTTTGCAGACAGGAAAACGTGACTATAATGTGAGTGGATTGAGATGCACTCAGCACTGATCTAAATCAGTTTAATCTGCAAAAAAGTTCAGAAAATGTGCATAAAATGATTGAATTTGAGGTTGAATGCAAACGCTGGATGTTCACCATCCCCTGGTGATGATTATTACTATCAGGTTCAACTTGTTTCTACTACAGACAAGAAGAGCCTGAGGTACAGTACAGTACAGTACAGTACAGTACAGTACAGTACAGTACAGTACAGTACAGTACAGTACAGTACAGTACCACAGAGTATAGCGTTCTCTGAGCATTCTGTGTACAGTAGCTAAGGCCTTGTTGTACACCCTGGCCAAGTAGCGTGGCAGCTGCCTCTAGCTTATCCACTCAAGTCAACCCAAGGCAGCATTAGTACTAGTCCCAACGTATATAATCCTTTGTCAGTTGTATAGTATAATAATTATGCCCATAGTTGTCTCCACCAGGCCGAAGGCATGGGGGGAGAGTATGTTTTGCACTCCGTCCGTCCGTCCGTGTGTCCGTGAGCAGGTAATCTCCGGCACCGTTAACCCGGTCGATGCCAAATTTTGCCCACACACTCCCTGGATGCCAACGATGAACCTCTGCCCCAAGATTTCCAGAACGGCCTGTTATAGCGCCACCAGGAGGCCGCTTTGTGCAAAACATTTTTTTTGCACAGTACACCTATAGATTTTGTCCAAACATCGCGCAAATTGGTACACAGTCTCTCTAGAGCCATTCAACGAAACAGGTCTTTCAGATTTTTTTACTTTTGTTGCCCTTTTATCCAACCACCAGATGAAGGCAAGCTGCAATGTCCTACATTCCTATCCTGGTGGAGACCTGTGCCCAGAAGGGCACTTTTTCTAGTTTTGCCTTATCTTTCATTGGCTACACAGTGTATGATAAATAAAGTGCTACCTTTTCAACACGCCACAACAATGTATTCTAACTCAATGTTCATTGTGGCATTACAGACAAAGTTATAGATGTGCATGATGTTATTCATGCATAATGAATTGAATGACGATTAGTTAGGCTACTTTGTGGTGATTTGTGTGTGATCAATGACTAAAGGCTGCATAGTGTACTGTACATGTACTGTACGCAGTAGACCGTTAATAGTAAACACATGAAACCTTGCATCCTCTGCAGCAAGGAAGAACGTTTTACAAAGACTACATCAGATCATCATGTCCCTTAATTAATTGTCTACAATATGGTCATGGATCTGTTTGAAACAGAGATTGCAAGCAGTATTGCCCGATTTTGCGAGAGAAACTAGCAACCAGGTCTATAAAAACAAGCCCAAAATAAGCAACTAGGGCAGGCCAGTTGAACGTTATTGTAATGTTACAAAGAGAGGTACAGTCCTGTTTGACTCTGAGAGGACGCAAGTGGAAACATCAGTCACTCCTGTAAAATAATAAAATACAATGCAGACCAGTCCAGTGCTCCAGTATCTCCTGAAGTGGCCAGGTGTTATTCCCCGTTATTGTAATGTTGTTTTATAGCTGTGCTTCACAAAGGACCCCCAAATTAAGATGTATTCGGCCATGCAAATTGTGTGCATAAGTTGCACATAAATGTCTCATTGGACCTCCTAATACAATACATTGTTTTCTGAAACCAAAACGTGTTGAAAATGAGCAATTGCTATAAACCCCTAGCTGATGAGCACATGAGCTTAATTATGTGTACTGAAACTATGCTAAAACGGCATCATCCCTATTAAATAGATTTTGATTCAATGCAATATATATATATATATTTTATCCTGCTATAAGAAAACTGTTTGTCTGGAAGCACGTTTTCTCCTCAGTTCCATAGGCCAGATGGACAGTGGGTGGAAATAGTGGGCATATTATGCATATATTGGTTTATGTATTCAAAAGTATTTGGTCTTGCCTTGAAAGATTCTGCACGCCACATGAAAGGAAGTTTCAGGAGTTTTATAAGAGGGCTGATCAAATGGAATTGGAAAATTACTCCCAGTTCCTCACGTGTACAGTGAACACCCATGGGATTAGTCATTTATAGACTAGCTTTGCATTATGTGATAATGCTGTGATAATGCATTATGTGATAATGCTGTGATAATGCATTATGTGATAATGCTGTGATAATGCATTATGTGATAATGCATTATGTGATAATGCATTATGTGATAATGCTGTGATAATGCTGTGATAATGCATTATGTGATAATGCTGTGATAATGCATTATGTGATAATGCTGTGATAATGCATTATGTGATAATGCATTATGTGATAATGCTGTGATAATGCATTATGTGATAATGCTGTGATAATGCATTATGTGATAATGCTGTGATAATGCATTATGTGATAATGCTGTGATAATGCATTATGTGATAATGCTGTGATAATGCATTATGTGATAATGCTGTGATAATGCATTATGTGATAATGCTGTGATAATGCATTATGTGATAATGCTGTGATAATGCATTATGTGATAATGCTGTGATAATGCATTATGTGATAATGCATTATGTGATAATGCATTATGTGATAATGCTGTGATAATGCATTATGTGATAATGCTGTGATAATGCATTATGTGATAATGCTGTGATAATGCATTATGTGATAATGCTGTGATAATGCATTATGTGATAATGCTGTGCTGATGGCATTTTTTCCTTCATAATTGTGCCGGAATAGTCATTTGAGCAGCAGTAATGTTACAGATGTTACCAAATGGACCCATTTGTACACTCTCAGAGTGACAGACCCGTAAGGGTTCATTTGGTTCCCTAAATATCAATCATTTAGCTGGCAACCAAATGGCTCCCATTTGTACACTCTCAGGCCCCTTTTCCACCGGTTGGTTCCCAGTGGGAACCGGTTCAGTTCTTTTCCACCGGTTGGTTCCCAGTGGGAACCGGTTCAGTTCTTTTCCACCGGTTGGTTCCCAGTTCTTTTTGGTTCTTAGTCCATGAGCCAGAGCTCCAAAATTGAAACGATAATTATGAATTGAGTGGAGCAAAACCATACCTATATTAGATTGTTATCACCATGAAACTTCCCCAATTGAGTACTTACACGAAGACAATGATTTATTGTATTAGAAATTTTACATTTTTTAATATGCAAATGAGGCATTATGTAGGAAAATATGCAAAATAATCGAAAATATGAAAAAGCTACTACTGTGGAAGGGTTATCATGTATTTATTTACTTGTATTGATCCTATAAACAATTTAATATAGTGTATAGTTCGTCCACAAATGTTGGACCTCTGGCTCATGGACTAAAAACCAAAAAGAACTGAACCGGTTCCCACTGGGAACAAACCGGTGGAAAATAACTGAACCGGTTCCCACTGGGAACCAACCGGTGGAAAAGAACTGAACCGGTTCCCACTGGGAACCAACCGGTGGAAAAGAACTGAACCGGTTCCCACTGGGAACCAAGCGGTGGAAAAGGGGTCACAGAGTGACAGACCTATAAGGGTCCATTTGGTTCCATAAATCACTAGCCTGCCCTGGACCCCAACGTTGCCACTACACAGCACGGCCGTTGTACTCACTCTGTAATCACTGGCGGTGACGTAGAAGATGGGCTGGAAGGCCAGCCAGATGATGCAGGTGGTGTACATGGTGAAGCCGATGAACTTGGCCTCGTTGAAGTTCTCGGGACACTTGCGGGTCTTGAAGGCGTATACGGTGCAGAGGACGATGAGGACGCAGTTGTAGGCGAGCGACAGCAGCATGCTGGAGTCCTTGCTGTTGCACTTGAGCGTCACCACGTCCCTCCGCTCGGGGTTCACCTCCTTGCGGACCCCCGGCGTCTCCACCAGGAGCCACGCCATGGTCACCAAGAGCTGGCAGCAGATCAGAGCCGTGCAGATGGCCACCTGGAGCGGGTTAGGGTTAGGGTTAGGGTTAGATCAGAGCCGTGCAGATGGCCACCTGGAGCAGTGTCGGGATAGTATAAGTAACTCAGTATATTTACGGTTACTCGTGAACTGTACTCATCCACTGACTTGACCCACTTTTAGAGCTGAGGCCGATCCTACTCATTTAGAAGGCTCTGCCTTCTAAAAGAGTAGTGTGAGAACTACTGAATGTTCAAAAAAAGTATAATTCTTAGGTACCTTTACTGAACTTGAGTATTTCCAGAGCGTGTTGGAAAAGTACGTTATTTACTTGAGTGCAATTATTATTATTTTTTTTAAGATATTTTTTGCGGCTTACGCCTTTTATTGATTTTTGAAGGGACAGACAGTAGGCTGACAGGAAACGGGAGAGAGATGGGGGGATGACATGCAGTAAAGGCCGTGTCGGGTCCGGGAGTCGAACCCGCGGCACACTGCGACTGGATTACCAGTCCGGTGCCCAGACCGTTACGCTACGGCCTGGGCCACTTGAGTGCAATTTTGAGGTACTTTTACTTTACTATGACTATGTACAGTACACGACTGTGGGGGTGACTGTGGCTCAGGAGGTAGAGCAGGTCGTCCAATGATCCATGGGTCGGCGGTTCAAATCCCGGCTCCTCCTCCTGTCTACATGTCGAAGTGTCCTTGAGCAAAGACACTGAACCCCTAATTGCTCCCGATGTGCTGGTTGGTGCCTTGCATGGCTTCCGCTGCCATCGGTGTATGAATGTGTGTGTGTGAATGGGTGAATGTAATGCACATGTATGTGCGCTATATAAATGCACCATTTACACTAGATACTGTACTATATACTTCAACTCCAATACATCTCACAGGCAAATGTTGTACTTTTTTACTCAACTACTACTTTAGTTACTTACTAGTTACTTTGTATTATTACAACATATTGCATCCAATCAATTAAGCCAATTTATCAAAAAAATAGCAGATCTATTTTCGTGAGATCAAATAAAAAATGTGAAATGAGATATTCTCTATAACGAGTATTTCACTTTTAGTATAGGCCTACCTAAAGGACCACTTCACCACTTTTCAACTTCACTTCATATAATTGGTCCTCGCTATTTTTTTTAATGATAAAACACCACCATTGTTTTCCTGACTCAGTCTGTGTCTTATAGGAGGGCAGCGGGCAGTTCAGAAACCCGTCCACCAGTGACATCATCATTATGGCAGATTTTGTTTTAACAAGATTTTTTTCAAAAAGTATTTCGATTTTTATTATGGTGAGAATGATAGCTTCCATTATCACATTGCAACCTTTCAGGAATAGAAAGCCTGCAGTTTCTATTAGCTTTGATTCCACATCGATGAAAATTAGAATGGTGGCATTTTATCAGTTTCCGTGCTTTGAATGGATTACTCCAGGTTAATGTCGCTGCCATATCAGAGATACGCGACTTTGTTTTATGTGTTTAATCCGCCGCAATGTAATAATTAAAAAGAAAATCCGTCTTCGCCGCGGAGAAAGAGAGTAGGTGCATCTGTTTTGATGAGGAAACGGAAATCGTCACATGCTGTGGGCTGCTAGGGCTTCTGGGAAATTGAGGCCAATGTAAACGAATGGGGTTTAACGCCTCATGGAGGAGGGTCCTGTGCTGCGTCTTCCGGGTGTACCAAGATGGCGGGTGGTCCAGCCGTTCATAACAAACGGTGGAAGCTTTTTTTGCTCGATTTTCGCGGATTAAAAGCCCAAATAATTCAGCGTATGCTCTAAAGGTAATACAACAATCTCGGCAGTGAAGGGGGGTTGATTAAAAGTCTGATAAATCGTTTTCCGCAGTCAAACTGTTAACATTAGTGAGGACCAATTATATGAAGGTAAGTTAAAAAGTGGTGAAGTGGTCCTTTAAAGTACATATGACGCCAATACTTTTGTACTTTTCCTTAAGTAACACGTAAAATAATAAAATACAATGCAGTCCAGTCCAGTGCTCCAGTATCTCCTGAAGTGCCCAGGTGTTATTCCCCGTTATTGTAATGTTGTTTTATAGCTGTGCTTCACAAAGGACCCCCAAATTAAGATGTATTCGGCCATGCAAATTGTGTGCATAAGTTGCACATAAATGTCTCATTGGACCTCCTAATACAATACATTGTTTTCTGAAACCAAAACGTGTTGAAAATGAGCAATTGCTATAAACCCCTAGCTGCAGCACATGTACTGAAACTATGCTAAAACGGCATCATCCCTATTAAATAGATTTTGATTCAATGCAATATATATATATATATTTCTTATCCTGCTATAAGAAAACTGTTTGTCTGGAAGCACGTTTTCTCCTCAGTTCCATAGCCCAGATGGACAGTGGGTGGAAATAGTGGGCATATTATGCATATATTGGTTTATGTATTCAAAAGTATTTGGTCTTGCCTTGAAAGATTCTGCAAGCCACATGAAAGGAAGTTTCAGGAGTTTTATAAGAGGGCTGATCAAATAGCCCATTCTGTACGGGAACCCCTTTTGGTGTTTTAAACATCATGTTATGCTTTATCTATTGAAAAATAGCAGATCTACAAGCTCATAGCGCGCCACCGAGTGGCGCGCTATGAGCTTGTAGGTCTGCTATTTTTGAAAAAATCGTGAAAATGTGGTGCAAATCCTGACAGAAAACGGTCAGGATTTAGAAGACATTTTATAAATTTCGACGTCAGGCCTAAATGGAATAGAATGTGAAAATGACTCCCAGTTGGTAACAGAGTCTATGGTAACAGAGTCTATGGTAACAGAGTCTATGGTAACAGAGTTTTCTAAGAGGGCTGATCAAACAGAATTCCAAAATGACTCCCAGTTGGTAACAGAGCTGTGATTGAGTTGCACCTGGGATCCCGGGCTGATGAAGCGCGGCCGCTGGGCGCCGTCCTTCACGCCGCTGAAGATGCGAGCGATCCGATTGGTCTTGGTGAGCAGCGCCGAGTAGCACACGGCGAAGGAGCCGCCCAGGCCGAGGCGCCGCAGCGTGCACACCGCCGTGGACGGCTTCAGGATGTAGACGAACGTCATGCTGTAGCACAGCAGCACGCCCAGCAGCAGGATGTAGGAGAGCTCGCGGCCGCTGGCCTGAAATTCACAATCACAATTCAACACTTTAAGCTGACCTGAGATCAGATTCATAACGAGGTTTCCACTGGACACACACACACTGGTCTGATTAACCCATTCTGACCTGAGATCAGATTCTAAAAAATGTCAGTCGTTCTTCGATTTTTTTCAAAAATAGCAGACCTACAAGCTCGTAGCGCGCCACTCGGTGGCGCGCTATGAGCTTGTAGATCTGCTATTTTTCAATAGCTAAAGCATAACATGATGCTATAACACCAAAATGGGTTCCCGTTCAGAATGGATTAAAGAGGTTTAGGCGTTTAGCGGACACTCTAATCCAGTGACTTACACACGTTGCGAGATCCGAATAAGCAGAGCAAAGCGCTGTCCATATTCCTTTCCGACGTCCAAACTTTTATCCGGAATGGGAGGTGATACAAAAACTACAAATTGGCATCATTCTGAACTTGGGATGAGCTGTCTCAGAAGCTTTTCATTTTAATTCGTGCACCTCCAGATGTCTAACTATAGTTTGTAAACTGTAAGGGCCGATTCATACTCCTATTTTACAGCTGTTTCGGCGCTGTAGTGCCGAAATGATTTCGGCTCGTCAGAAATTTTCAGTAGCACCGAAGAGCCGACTTTAGGACGGTACCCGCCCCCCCGAACCTCAAATGACGTCAAATTGTAGGCTCTACAGAGCCGAACCGACTTTTATTCGAACAACACCATCTAAAATTCATGAGATAGCAGTGCCTAGATTTGCATAGTAATCTAGCATTATGAGGAGAGTGACATGAGGAGGTGGTGAGGTGGAGAGGTGAGTGACAGGGGGGGGTCTAAAGAGATGACTATGGAGGAAAAGTCAGAGTGTGTCTGCTGTTCTGACCTTCACCACGGGCGTGTCGTTGTTCTTGAAGAACACGGCGATGACGGCGAGCGTGCACAGGATCCCCAGACAGGAGATGGTGACCGGCCCCACGGCCCACGCGTCCTCCCAGCGGATGTACTCCTCGGGCAGGTCGTAGCAGTCCGTCAGGTCGGCCAGCGGCCACTGGCCGTAGCCACAGTCAGCGCAGGTGAACTCGTCCTACAAAGGTAGCGTTGTCACAATCAGACAGACATCAGACATCACCCATTTGCAATAATTGGTCCTCACTAATACTAATAATAATAATAATAAACTTTATTTATATAGCACCTTTCATACATAAATGTAGCTCAAAGTGCTTTACAGAGCAGAAAAAATAATAAAAACAAAAGCAAAACAAAACGGCATTAAAACAGGCATGCAGTTTAAAACAATAGGACAATAACGCAGTGTCAAATCAGGAGAAGGCAGTGGTACAAAGATAAGAACAGATAAAATAAGGCAACGACATTAAAAAACAAGCAGTAATACAATACAGTGAGGACGTGAATAACAAAAAATAAAAGATCACTTAAAAGCAATGTTGTAGAAGTGGGTCTTGAGCTGAGCTTTAAAAATGTCTACAGAGGCTGCCTGACGAAGGTACAGTGGGAGCTTGTTCCATGCCGTCGGCCCGTAGAAGCAGAAAGCTGCTCCCCTGTATTTTTTAGTTACCTGCAGAGCTTAGTGTATATAGGCCTACCTGCAGATCTTAGTGTATATAGGCCTACCTGCAGATCTTATTGTAGGCCTACCTGCAGATCTTAGTGTATATAGGCCTACCTGCAGATCTTATTGTAGGCCTACCTGCAGATCTTATTGTAGGCCTACCTGCAGAGCTTAGTGTATATAGGCCTACCTGCAGATCTTAGTGTATATAGGCCTACCTGCAGAGCTTATTGTAGGCCTACCTGCAGATCTTATTGTAGGCCTACCTGCAGAGCTTAGTGTATATAGGCCTACCTGCAGATCTTAGTGTATATAGGCCTACCTGCAGGTACCTGCAGAGCTTATTGTATATAGGCCTACCTGCAGAGCTTAGTGTATATAGGCCTACCTGCAGATCTTAGTGTATATAGGCCTACCTGCAGAGCTTATTGTAGGCCTACCTGCAGATCTTATTGTAGGCCTACCTGCAGAGCTTATTGTAGGCCTACCTGCAGAGCTTAGTGTATATAGGCCTACCTGCAGATCTTAGTGTATATAGGCCTACCTGCAGATCTTAGTGTATATAGGCCTACCTGCAGAGCTTAGTATATATAGGCCTACCTGCAGAGCTTAGTGTATGTAGGCCTACCTGCAGAGCTTATTGTAGGCCTACCTGCAGAGCTTAGTGTATATAGGCCTACCTGCAGAGCTTAGTGTATGTAGGCCTACCTGCAGAGCTTATTGTAGGCCTACCTGCAGAGCTTATTGTATATAGGCCTACCTGCAGAGCTTATTGTAGGCCTACCTGCAGAGCTTAGTGTATATAGGCCTACCTGCAGAGCTTATTGTAGGCCTACCTGCAGAGCTTAGTGTATATAGGCCTACCTGCAGAGCTTAGTGTATGTAGGCCTACCTGCAGAGCTTATTGTAGGCCTACCTGCAGAGCTTATTGTATATAGGCCTACCTGCAGAGCTTATTGTAGGCCTACCTGCAGGTACTGGAACGGCTGGCAGGGGATGCAGATCCAGCAGCACACGTCTCCGGGCTGCATGCTCTTGATCTCGTTCTTCCTGCAGGGGTCGCTGCACTGCGAGGTGGGCGGCTGCAGCTCGGGCCAGAGCACCAGGCCGGGGTCCAGGGTGAGGTTCTGGGCCCAGTAGCCCACCTTCTTGTACACGTACCGGCCGTCCTCTTTGTGGTAGTGGAAGATGTTGTAGCGACCGATGCTGTCGCCGTGGGCGTCGAAGCGGACCATGTCGTCTGTGTCGCCGGGTCTGAACGGAGCTGGGACCAAGCAAGAGGGCAACGTTGACAGAAGCAGCATCGAGATAAAAACAACTATTGATGTCCTCCTGGCTGCTACTGTTCGTCGTACAATAAATAGTGTAAATAGCAGATCTACAAGCTCACAAAGTGTCATGTGATTATGTGATGCACAGCTGGCCCAATATATGTTTGCTTTCATTTCTCGTCTCACCTTCAAACTTGGTCTTCAGGATGAACTCCTTGTAGAACCTCTTCCCGTTGCCCGGCTTCATGGCGTCACAGACCCCGGAGGCGTTGGAGCACACGGCCTGCCTCATGTTGTGCAGGCCGTACGCCATGGCGTACACCGCGTTCACCACGAACATGATCTTAGACTCCTGCTCAAAGACGCCGTCCCGCAGGCTGTGGTCACTGCAGCCATGCTCCTCCAGACTGCAAGGAAAGGCACATTTGGAAGTTAAACACCTTACAATTTACAATGTAGGCATTTAGCAGACGCTCTTAATCCAGAGCGACTTACATTAAGCAAGAACAAAAAAGCATGGCAATACATCACATAAAAGCATTTATCATGAAACATGCGTAAGCTAAGAAAGTAACAGTGGAATATCTATATAATGAAACTATACATATAAACTATACATATTTACTACTATGCTATACATTATGTACTATGGCGTGCTATGACTATATACAATACAATTATAGTGCTGTCTACATAACATGCTATAAGTCTGTATCAGATGCTATCTACGTCTACAGAAATGCTATCTAAGGGGGTATAGGGTAAGTGCTATGGGCCATGATGGAGTCTGAAAAGGTGGGTTTTCAGGCTACGGCGGAAGATTGATGAGTGATGCTGCAGTTCTGACTGCAACGGGAAGTGCATTCCACAGTTTTGGAGCCAGAAGGGAGAAGAGTTTACCTTAACAGGAAAACGTATTCCGGAGGCAAAGCAAAAAAACCAAGGAAAACACCACATAATAGGAGTAGGACCTTTTGAACACGATTAAAACAAAAAGAAGTAAAATAACAACAACAACAAAAAGGATTTTTTAACCCATTCTGACCGGGCACCCATTTTGGTGTCAGCATCATGTTATGCTTTAGCTATTGAAAAATAGCAGATCTACAAGCTCATATCGCGCCACCGAGTGGCGCGATACGAGCTTGTAGGTCTGCTATTTTTTGAAAAATCGAAGAGCGACTGACATTTTTAGAATCTGATCTCAGGTCAGAATGGGTTGATCAGACCAGTGTGTATCCGGCAGAAACCTCGTTATGGATCTGATCTCAGGTCAGAATGGGTTAAAAAGCGTTTTGCAGCAGACAGACCTGCAGCCAAAGCGGTGCTCCCAGAACTCCTTGAACCAGGGGTTCCTGGTGTTGGTGACGGGGTTGAGCTTGGTGAAGTAGTCCTGGAACTCCCTGATGGGATACGAGGCCAGCTCGATGGTGAAGGCCCCGTTGGCCGCCGTCTCGCTGCCCTTCACCATGCTCTCCTGCGCCCCCCAGCCGTCGCTCGCCACCCAGGTGAAGGTGACGTTCATGCGCGTGGCGGCCACCAGGAGCTCGCGCGCGTCCTCGCTGCGCGTGAACAGGATGACCACCTTGGCGTTGGACTTCTGCTGCAGCGAGCGGATCACGTTCTCATATCCCTGCCGGTTCATGGACCGGCTCACCTGGAAATATATACAGACATTATTTAACCCCATTCTGACCTGAGATCAGATTCATAACGAGTTTTCCACTGGGACACACACACAGGTCTGATGAACCCATTCTGACCTGAGATCAGATTCTAAAAAAATGTCAGTCGTTCTTCGATTTTTCAAAAAATAGCAGATCTACAAGCTCGTATCGCGCCACTCGGTGGCGCGATATGAGTTTGTAGATCTGCTATTTTTCAATAGCTAAAGCATAACATGATGCCGACACCAAAATGGGTTCCCGTTCAGAATGGGTTAAACTTTTTGCCCATGTTTTCCCCTCAATAGATTAATTCCACAGCGTTAAGAATGTGCATGTTGTTTAGACTAGATGCTAGGTTCTCTGTTTACCTGAGGTGCCAGGGGGCCTATAGCGTTAAGAATGTGCATGTTGTTTAGACTAGATGCTAGGTTCTCTGTTTACCTGAGGTGCCAGGGGGCCTATAGCGTTAAGAATGTGCATGTTGTTTAGACTAGATGCTAGGTTCTCTGTTTACCTGAGGTCCCAGGGGGCCTATAGCGTTAAGAATGTGCATGTTGTTTAGACTAGATGCTAGGTTATCTGTTTACCTGAGGTCCCAGGGGCCTATAGCGTTAAGAATGTGCATGTTGTTTAGACTAGATGCTAGGTTCTCTGTTTACCTGAGGTTCCAGGGAGCCTATAGCGTTAAGAATGTGCATGTTGTTTAGACTAGATGCTAGGTTCCCTGTTTACCTGAGGTGCCAGGGGGCCTATAGCGTTAAGAATGTGCATGTTGTTTAGACTAGATGCTAGGTTCTCTGTTTACCTGAGATGCTAGGGAGCCTATAGCGTTAAGAATGTGCATGTTGTTTAGACTAGATGCTAGGTTCTCTGTTTACCTGAGGTGCTAGGGAGCCTATAGCGTTAAGAATGTGCATGTTGTTTAGACTAGATGCTAGGTTCTCTGTTTACCTGAGGTGCTAGGGAGCCTGTAGCGTTAAGAATGTGCATGTTGTTTAGACTAGATGCTAGGTTCTCTGTTTACCTGAGGTGCCAGGGAGCCTATAGCGTTAAGAATGTGCATGTTGTTTAGACTAGATGCTAGGTTCTCTGTTTACCTGAGGTGCCAGGGGCCCCATAGCGTTAAGAATGTGCATGTTGTTTAGACTAGATGCTAGGTTCTCTGTTTATCTGAGGTCCCAGGGGCCTATAGCGTTAAGAATGTGCATGTTGTTTAGACGGATGCTAGGTTCTCTGTTTACCTGAGGTGCCAAGGGGCCTATAGCGTTAAGAATGTGCATGTTGTTTAGACTAGATGCTAGGTTCTCTGTTTACCTGAGGTGCCAGGGGGCCTATAGCGTTAAGAATGTGCATGTTGTTTAGACTAGATGCTAGGTTCTCTGTTTACCTGAGGTGCCAGGGGGCCTATAGCGTTAAGAATGTGCATGTTGTTTAGACTAGATGCTAGGTTCTCTGTTTACCTGAGGTGCCAGGGGGCCTATAGCGTTAAGAATGTGCATGTTGTTTAGACTAGATGCTAGGTTCTCTGTTTACCTGAGGTGCCAGGGGCCTATAGCGTTAAGAATGTGCATGTTGTTTAGACTAGATGCTAGGTTCTCTGTTTACCTGAGGTGCCAGGGGCCTATAGCGTTAAGAATGTGCATGTTGTTTAGACTAGATGCTAGGTTCTCTGTTTACCTGAGGTTCCAGGGGGCCTATAGCGTTAAGAATGTGCATGTTGTTTAGACTAGATGCTAGGTTCTCTGTTTACCTGAGGTGCCAGGGAGCCTATAGCGTTAAGAATGTGCATGTTGTTTAGACGGATGCTAGGTTCTCTGTTTACCTGAGGTGCCAGGGGGCCTATAGCGTTAAGAATGTGCATGTTGTTTAGACTAGATGCTAGGTTCTCTGTTTACCTGAGGTGCTAGGAGGCCTATAGCGTTAAGAATGTGCATGTTGTTTAGACAGATGCTAGGTTCTGTGTTTACCTGAGGTGCTAGGAGGCCTATAGCGTTAAGAATGTGCATGTTGTTTAGACTAGATGCTAGGTTCTCTGTTTACCTGAGGTGCCAGGGGGCCTATAGCGTTAAGAATGTGCATGTTGTTTAGACTAGATGCTAGGTTCTCTGTTTACCTGAGGTGCCAGGGGGCCCCATAGCGTTAAGAATGTGCATGTTGTTTAGACTAGATGCTAGGTTCTCTGTTTACCTGAGGTCCCAGGGGGCCCCATAGCGTTAAGAATGTGCATGTTGTTTAGACTAGATGCTAGGTTCTCTGTTTACCTGAGGTGCCAGGGGCCTATAGCGTTAAGAATGTGCATGTTGTTTAGACTAGATGCTAGGTTCTCTTTACCTGAGGTGCCAGGGGGCCTATAGCGTTAAGAATGTGCATGTTGTTTAGACTAGATGCTAGGTTCTCTGTTTACCTGAGGTGCCAGGGGCCCTATAGCGTTAAGAATGTGCATGTTGTTTAGACTAGATGCTAGGTTCTCTGTTTACCTGAGGTGCTAGGGGGCCTATAGCGTTAAGAATGTGCATGTTGTTTAGACTAGATGCTAGGTTCCCTGTTTACCTGAGGTGCCAGGGGGCCTATAGCGTTAAGAATGTGCATGTTGTTTAGACTAGATGCTAGGTTCTCTGTTTACCTGAGGTGCCAGGGAGCCTATAGCGTTAAGAATGTGCATGTTGTTTAGACTAGATGCTAGGTTCTCTGTTTACCTGAGGTCCCAGGGGGCCTATAGCGTTAAGAATGTGCATGTTGTTTAGACTTGATGCTAGGTTCTCTGTTTACCTGAGGTGCCAGGGGGCCCCATAGCGTTAAGAATGTGCATGTTGTTTAGACTAGATGCTAGGTTCTCTGTTTATCTGAGGTCCCAGGGGGCCTATAGCGTTAAGAATGTGCATGTTGTTTAGACTAGATGCTAGGTTCTCTGTTTACCTGAGGTGCCAGGGGGCCTATAGCGTTAAGAATGTGCATGTTGTTTAGACTAGATGCTAGGTTCTCTGTTTACCTGAGGTCCCAGGGGGCCTATAGCGTTAAGAATGTGCATGTTGTTTAGACTAGATGCTAGGTTCTCTGTTTACCTGAGGTGCCAGGGGGCCTATAGCGTTAAGAATGTGCATGTTGTTTAGACTAGATGCTAGGTTCTCTGTTTACCTGAGGTGCTAGGGGGCCTATAGCGTTAAGAATGTGCATGTTGTTTAGACGGATGCTAGGTTCTCTGTTTACCTGAGGTGCTAGGGGGCCTATAGCGTTAAGAATGTGCATGTTGTTTAGACTAGATGCTAGGTTCTCTGTTTACCTGAGGTGCCAGGGGGCCTATAGCGTTAAGAATGTGCATGTTGTTTAGACTAGATGCTAGGTTCTGTTTACCTGAGGTCCCAGGGGGCCTATAGCGTTAAGAATGTGCATGTTGTTTAGACTAGATGCTAGGTTCTCTGTTTACCTGAGATGCCAGGGGGCCTATAGTCGTGAAAGCGTATAAAACATACAGTAGGCTACAGTACTCGAAACCCAAGCCCCAAAACCTTTGCTGCAGGTCATCCCTTAGTCCTTCTCTTCCTGTTTCCTGTCTATCTCAACCGTTCTGCCCAAAGAAAGGTAGAAAAGTCCCCAAAATATCATTAAAAATAAATAAATAAATGTAATATACAGGAAAACAAATCTTTCAGCGTTACAGCGTTACTTTCCATGTTACCGACCAAGAGAGAGAGCGAGAGAGAGAGAGAGATGCAGACTGTTGTCTGGATTAGGAGCTGGGCTGATTCCTCCAGAGAGAGAGAGAGAGAGAGAGAGAGAGGGAGAGAGAGAGAGAGAGAGAGAGAGAGAGAGAGAGAGAGAGAGAGAGAGAGAGAGAGAGAGAGAGAGAGAGAGACATAGACATATACACAGAGAGAGAGAGAGAGAGAGAGAGAGAGACATAGACATATACACAGAGAGAGAGAGAGAGATGCAGACTGTTGCCTGATTTCTTTGCGCTTCGTCTCACCACGATACACTGTAACTGTCAGAGGCTCAGAGCTGATCTACAAGCTGACAACACGTCTTGCACAGGCGTCACTTGTGGTCTTGTACATCACATAATGTTATCACAGGCGTCACTTGTGGTCTTGTAGGTCTATCTACGCAATATATTAATTTATAATAATAATACTAAATATTGTTACATTTGAGCAAGTAATAAGTAAAGTGATATTAATATATTACTCTCGCTCAGACAGTAATAATATGTAACGTAAAAATGGTAATAAGTAATATATTCCAAATGTAAAGTAATGCAACACTGGTGACTTAACCCATTCTGAACGGGCACCCATTTTGGTGTTGGCATCATGCTATGCTTTAGCTATTGAAAAATAGCAGATCTACAAACTCATATCGAGTGGCGCGATACGAGCTTGTAGGTCTGCTATTTTTTTTTAATCGAATACACTTTTAGAATCTGATCTCAGGTCAGAATGGGTTAATAATGAAACTGTCAGGATGTAATAGACATTTTTAGAATCTGATCTCAGGTCAGAATGGGTTAATAATGAAACTGTCAGGATGTAATAGACATTTTTAGAATCTGATCTCAGGTCAGAATGGGTTAATAATGAAACTGTCAGGATGTAATAGACATTTTTAGAATCTGATCTCAGGTCAGAATGGGTTAATTGACTCACCTTGGCCGAAGTGGCGATGCAGATCTGGCGCGTGCGGGCCTCCTGTTGGAAGGCATCGATGCCGGTCTCGCCGTAGTCGCCCTCTGAGGCCACGGTGGACACGTAGGTCCAGTTGTAGTAGACCAGGATCTCCGCCATGGCCTTGGCCTGGTAGAAGTCTGGAGGCACCGTGCGAGCAAAGTAGTCGTAGCGCGTCTTATCGCTGAGCTTAGCGCTGGTGGAGGCGTAGCTGATCTGAGGGATCTGGAACAGGCGCAGGAGGTTGGCCACCTGGAGAAAGATAATATGGTACTTTAGAGTCCATTCTGACCTGGGATCAGATTCATACGAGGTTTCCACTGGGACACACACTGGTGTCTGATGAACCCATTCTGACCTGAGATCAGATTCATACGAGGTTTCCACTGGACACACACTGGGTCTGATTAACCCATTCTGACCCGAGATCAGATTCTAAAAATGTCAGTCGCTCTTCGATTTTTCAAAAATAGCAGACCTACAAGCTCGTATCGCGCCACTCGGTGGCGCGATATGAGCTTGTAGATCTGCTATTTTTAAATAGCTAAAGCATAACATGATGCTAACACCAAAATGGGTTCCCGTTCAGAATGGGTTAGAGTCCAAAGCTATCTTATACAACGACATATTGCATATTGACATATTGCTGAATTACATTTTGTTAACACAAACTTAAGTAATCCACTTTTAGACTCCAGGGTGAATCTTTGGACACGAGCCTGTAGCATCAATCATCTATGATGTCAGTTTTGTTTATGACATAATTTATCTATGATGCATAACTTCAAATGTGGTTTCAACTCGATCAGAGCAGCCTTGAATTCCATTATAAAATTTAAAAGTATAATTAACATAATAAGAAAACAACTTAGTGGAGGTATTTCTGTGGGCACAAGAAATGTCACAGGGCTGATTGGTCCGACAGTTTGTGCTGTGGCCACAGACACGTCTGATTGGTCCGACAGTTTGTGCTGTGGCCACAGACACGTCTGATTGGTCCGACAGTTTGTGCTGTGGCCACAGACAGACACGTCTTGCAGACTTCTTATACTGGCTATCTGGCTACACACCTGCAGAGCCATGCTGTAGAAAATATATTTTTGCACCGTTCGTTACTGCATCAACAAAACCTGCAGATAGTGATGAAATGCCCTGTAACAATACATCCCCTCCCGTACGAATCGTTTCAATCACAATAACCCAATATGTGATCCTACTCTGTAAATGGGCCAGAGTTAGCCAAAGCTAAATTTCATCTGTAGACAGTCCCTGGGAAGGCTCTTAAAAAATGATAAATGATAAAAGAAAGACAAGAGTGTGGGGCGTCCGCACACAACACCATGCGTTGATGCCATGTGTGCATAATGTGCAGGCACCCAACACCACATCCATACAAACAGGAACAGATCAACATGGTACAGGGGACAGAACAACTGCAAAGTGAGGTGAGAAATGACACCGGTGATGAATACTAATTAGTGCTGATAGTTACTCATGATTACAGATTTGAGTTGTTTTTAGACACCTTTTCAGGTTGAATTTGAAGGTCAGATAGTTGGAGGTCTCTTACTTCTGTAGGGAGACTGTTCCAGTGATGGGAGGCTCTAACAGAGACTGTTCCAGTGATGGGAGGCTCTGACAGAGACTGTTCCAGTGATGGGAGGCTCTAACAGAGACTGTTCCAGTGATGGGAGGCTCTAACAGAGACTTTTCCAGTGATGGGAGGCTCTAACAGAGACTGTTCCAGTGATGGGAGGCTCTAACAGAGACTGTTCCAGTGATGGGAGGCTCTGACAGAGACTGTTCCAGTGATGTGAGGCTCTGACAGAGACTGTTCCAGTGATGGGAGGCTCTAACAGAGACTGTTCCAGTGATGGGAGGCTCTAACAGAGAAGACTGTTTTACCAAACACACTACGTCTGATTGGCTCTTCACAGTCCCCTCTGGTAGTTGCCCACCACTGTCCGTTCGATCTATGAACTGGTTCAGTGGTGGAGGTGCAAGTCCATTTAAGATCTTAAAAATGAGACAAGCATCTGCAAAGTGTTTAAAGCTGTTAAAATGAAATAAGTTGTACTTTAGTTTTGAACTATGTGGCAATGGTGGTAACGGATGGGTTTTTGGTCAAGTGTTTTTAATGTCTGTTTGTTAAGTGATTCTATGGGTTTTAAAGTTGTCTGATTTGTCTGTGACCAGGTTGTGAAACAGTAGGTTATGTGTGAAAAAAAGCATAGCATGCATGAAGAGTTTAGCTGCATCAGTTAGTTACATATGGTCTTATGTGTCTGACATTAGATTAATTTAATTTAATTTAGTTGGCTAAATTTTAAACATGTTTTAAATGTCAAGTTTGAGTCTAGTGTAATTCCAAGATATTTAAATTATGATACTATCTGAATACTACTACCCTCAATGAGAATGTCTTCCTTTTGCAGTACGGTTTTGGGCGGTTGGTTTTGGGCGGTCGGTTTTGGGCGGTCGGTTTTGGGCGGTCGGTTTTGGGCGGTCGGTTTTGGGCGGTTGGTTTTGGGCGGTCGGTTTTGGGCGGTTGGTTTTGGGCGGTTGGTTTTGGGCGGTCGGTTTTGGGCGGTTGGTTTTGGGCGGTTGGTTTTGGGCGGTCGGTTTTGGGCGGTCGGTTTTGGGCGGTCGGTTTTGGGCGGTCGGTTTTGGGCGGTCGGTTTTGGACGGTCGGTTTTGGGGCGGTCGGTTTTGGGCGGTCGGTTTTGGGCGGTTGGTTTTGGGCGGTCGGTTTTGGACGGTCGGTTTTGGGCCGTTGGTTTTGGGCCGTTGGTTTTGGGCGGTCGGTTGGTGACGGTATGTCAGTCTCTCCGTTCAGACTGCAGGCCAATCTGATTTGTTTCTTTTGTATTTGTGAGTAACTTATATGCTCTGTTGTTACTCACATTTTTTTGCCAATCCTTTGAGGGCCCATGACTTGTGATATCCTGGCGGTACTGCCCACAGTTTGAGAACTGCTGGTCTAGACTGAGACACACATTTAGAAAGCAGGTGTGAATGGTATTTCAAACCGCCACAGCTATCTGACCCGTATCCAGTCAAGCGGAGACCTACCGTCCGTCAGACGCATTGGGGCGCGTGCATGGGGCGCGTGCATGGGGCGCGTGCATGGGGCGCGTGCATGGGGCGCGCATGGGGCGCATGGGGCGCGTGCATGGGGCGTGCATGGGGCGCGTGCATTGGGGCGCGCATGGGGCGCATGGGGCGCATGGGGCGCGCATGGGGCGCGCATGGGGCGCGTGGGGCGCGTGCATGGGGCGCGTGGGGCGCGTGCATGGGGCGCGTGCATGGGGCGCGCATGGGGCGCATGGGGCGCATTGGGGCGCGCATGGGGCGCGTGGGGCGCATTGGGGCGCGTGCATGGGGCGCGCATGGGGCGCGTGCATGGGGCGCGTGCATGGGGCGCGCATGGGGCGCATGGGGCGCATTGGGGCGCGCATGGGGCGCGTGGGGCGCATTGGGGCGCGTGCATGGGGCGCGCATGGGGCGCGTGCATGGGGCGCGTGCATGGGGCGCGCATGGGGCGCATGGGGCGCATTGGGGCGCGCATGGGGCGCGTGGGGCGCATTGGGGCGCGTGCATGGGGCGCGCATGGGGCGCATTGGGGCGCGTGCATGGGGCGCGCATGGGGCGCATTGGGGCGCGTGCATGGGGCGCGCATGGGGCGCATGGGGCGCATTGGGGCGCGCATGGGGCGCGTGGGGCGCATTGGGGCGCGTGCATGGGGCGCGCATGGGGCGCATTGGGGCGCGTGCATGGGGCGCGCATGGGGCGCATGGGGCGCATTGGGGCGCGTGCATGGGGCGCGCATGGGGCGCATGGGGCGCATTGGGGCGCGTGCATGGGGCGCGCATGGGGCGCATTGGGGCGCATTGGGGCGCGCATGGGGCGCATTGGGGCGCATGGGGCGCATTGGGGCGCATGCACCTCCATGCACCGGCTCTCATCTCACATCTCATACTATCTGTTTATCCTCCTGTCAAAACACTCACTGCACACCAGCCACAGAATCCCTCCACTGACTGTGACTGACTTTAGCCTACCACATGATGACAGTCCCTCCACTAACTGTGACTGACTTTAGCCTACCACATGATGACAGTCCCTCCACTAACTGTGACTGACTTTAGCCTACCACATGATGACAGTCCCTCCACTGACTGTGACTGACTTTAGCCTACCACATGATGACAGTCCCTCCACTGACTGTGACTGACTTTAGCCTACCACATGATGACAGTCCCTCCACTGACTGTGACTGACTTTAGCCTACCACATGATGACAGTCCCTCCACTGACTGTGACTGACTTTAGCCTACCACATGATGACAGTCCCTCCACTGACTGTGACTGACTTTAGCCTACCACATGATGACAGTCCCTCCACTGACTGTGACTGACTTTAGCCTACCACATGATGACAGTCCCTCCACTGACTGTGACTGACTTTAGCCTACCACATGATGACAGTCCCTCCACTGACTGTGACTGACTTTAGCCTACCACATGATGACAGTCCCTCCACTGACTGTGACTGACTTTAGCCTACCACATGATGACAGTCCCTCCACTGACTGTGACTGACTTTAGCCTACCACATGATGACAGTCCCTCCACTGACTGTGACTGACTTTAGCCTACCACATGATGACAGTCCCTCCACTGACTGTGACTGACTTTAGCCTACCACATGATGACAGTCCCTCCACTGACTGTGACTGACTTTAGCCTACCACATGATGACAGTCCCTCCACTGACTGTGACTGACTTTAGCCTACCACATGATGACAGTCCCTCCACTGACTGTGACTGACTTTAGCCTACCACATGATGACAGCAGCAACCATTGCATACAGATGAGATTCTTGGACATGTATTTTGTTATATGAGTTCAATTCAATTCTACAAGAAAACCTCACTTTCAAGGCTCACAAGACCAGGGCAAATATATGGATTTATTTGTGGAATAATATGTGGTTTAGTCCATTACAACTGGTAAAAAAACTGTGTCATCTTAGATCTTTTTGTGTCTATTGTTAACCCATTCTGAACGGGCACCCATTTTGGTGTCGGCATCATGTTATGCTTTAGCTATTTAAAAATAGCAGATCTACAAGCTCGTATTGCGCCACCGAGTGGCGCGATACGAGCTTGGACCAACGCAGAGGCGTCGCTCATCACTGGCAGGTGAGTCAGTAGATTGGCATAACACGCAAAATAGAAATACAAAGTGGAAAGAGTAATTTGCTACTAAAATGTAAATGAATGTATGAATGAATAAATAAATTAACTAATAAATAATGAATATATAAATACATTCATGAAATAAGACCATGATGAAACGGTCACTGCAATAATATACAGTATTATGGCAATTATCACAATATTTCCCAGGTTCTATTTCCCATGAGTACTGTAAGTATAATTCCCTCCTCAGGCCGAGCGAACACACATCCCTGTGGATCTAATTGTGACCGTAGACCTTTCCACAGTCAATCCTGTTACAAATCCCATTGCTTTCCCCGTCCCAGTCATTTCTTCCCAGGAGAATGATTAAGGTAAATGTCCTTATTTACCTATAGCGTCAATGCAGAGGAACCAAAGTAAAGCCTCATTTATATTTCATCTCGCGACGGTGTCACACACCGAAAGTTCCTTGTAGATCTGCTATTTTCGATGAATAAATTAGGCGTCTGCGTCTGCGTCTGCGTCTGCGTCCTTGAAGAGACGCTGACTGCCAGTTTAACTCATCAAGCCGTTTGTCGCTCCTCACACATCCCGGCCTCCAGGGACATAATGCAAGACGGGCCTAAAGTGGAACATTTTTGGGGCTGGGAGTTATGCCTCGTTAGAGATATGAAACGCCATCAGAGGAGATATTATCCACATTAAACGGTGCTGTAAGTGATATTTATTGGGCAGACTAAGAATCTAGAACTGAGTGAGAACCCATTTCTCAGCTTAAATTCTTAGAGCTATGTCATGTGTGTCCCTGGGTCCGTCCCTGGGTCCGTCCCTGACTCCCTGGCTGCCTGGGTCTGTCCCTGACTCCCTGGCTGCCTGGGTCTGTCCCTGGCTGCCTGGGTCTGTCCCTGACTCCCTGGCTGCCTGGGTCTGTCCCTGGCTGCCTGGGTCTGTCCCTGACTCCCTGGCTGCCTGGGTCTGTCCCTGGCTGCCTGGGTCTGTCCCTGACTCCCTGGCTGCCTGGGTCTGTCCCTGGCTGCCTGGGTCTGTCCCTGACTCCCTGGCTGCCTGGGTCTGTCCCTGGCTGCCTGGGTCTGTCCCTGACTCCCTGGCTGCCTGGGTCCGTCCCTGGGTCCGTCCCTGACTCCCTGGCTGCCTGGGTCTGTCCCTGGCTGCCTGGGTCTGTCCCTGACTCCCTGGCTGCCTGGGTCTGTCCCTGGCTGCCTGGGTCTGTCCCTGACTCCCTGGCTGCCTGGGTCTGTCCCTGACTCCCTGGCTGCCTGGGTCTGTCCCTGGCTGCCTGGGTCTGTCCCTGACTCCCTGGCTGCCTGGGTCTGTCCCTGACTCCCTGGCTGCCTGGGTCTGTCCCTGGCTGCCTGGGTCTGTCCCTGACTCCCTGGCTGCCTGGGTCTGTCCCTGGCTGCCTGGGTCTGTCCCTGACTCCCTGGCTGCCTGGGTCTGTCCCTGGCTGCCTGGGTCTGTCCCTGACTCCCTGGCTGCCTGGGTCCGTCCCTGGGTCCGTCCCTGACTCCCTGGCTGCCTGGGTCTGTCCCTGGCTGCCTGGGTCTGTCCCTGACTCCCTGGCTGCCTGGGTCTGTCCCTGGCTGCCTGGGTCTGTCCCTGACTCCCTGGCTGCCTGGGTCTGTCCCTGACTCCCTGGCTGCCTGGGTCTGTCCCTGGCTGCCTGGGTCCGTCCCTGGGTCCGTCCCTGGCTGCCTGGGTCCGTCCCTGGGTCTGTCCCTGGCTGCCTGGGTCCGTCCCTGGGTCTGTCCCTGGCTGCCTGGGTCCGTCCCTGGCTGCCTGGGTCCGTCCCTGGGTCTGTCCCTGGCTGCCTGGGTCCGTCCCTGGGTCCGTCCCTGGCTGCCTGGGTCCGTCCCTGGGTCTGTCCCTGGCTGCCTGGGTCCGTCCCTGGCTGCCTGGGTCCGTCCCTGGGTCTGTCCCTGGCTGCCTGGGTCCGTCCCTGGCTGCCTGGGTCTGTCCCTGGCTGCCGAGCATGAAAATAGCTTGGTTGGTTTTCAGGTAACTCTGTCATTTGCTATGTATGTCCCTGCGTCCGTCCCTGGGGTTCTGGATGTTCCAGGGACCCCCCCGGGGACCCCCACACGGCTGTGTCCTAACAGGGCAACCAGACTATTGTTGTTGTAAATGAGGATACTTTGCCGCACACACTCGAGCCATGTGTCAAATTGACCGGCTTCATCAGGAATCGTGTGCTTGTGTTTTTCTAAGAGATCCGTTGAATAGTTGAATTGATATTAATTAATTAGTTCTCCATAGACTTATAATGGGGAAATCGAAGACTAAATGTAAGTATTTATTTTTCCATTGGAGACCGTAAGCGCCATATTTACAAGACTTGGTGGGGGGAGGTTCATAATAATTATGAAAATTAATTGAAAAGGAATTACATCAGTCGGCCTCATGGTGGCGCTATAACAGCCCACTTTACGTTTTTCCCTATGACTCTTGAACCGTAAGTCGTAAAATATTTTTTTCCCCCATGGATTCCTTGGGTCATGATGCATTTCCACATATAGGCCACGCCCATTTTCGTCAAGAAAATAAATCCTGCAAATTTGAATTTTCTCCAAAACACACTTTTGGCTCCTCCTCCTACAGATTTTGTCCAAATCTCACAAGAATCGGCACACATGATCTCCGGACCTATCCGATTAAAACACCAGCTGCAGAACTTGGGTAGTGCGTATCGTTCGGCCGCAACCGTCGTCCGAAGATAGTATTTTACAAAGAATGCCATAAATCACGAATGGAATGTCCGATCCATTCCTAATTTGAATGGCATGTCGCGGGTGGTTCAATCAACCAAGATCCAAAAGCAATTCCATTTTCATGCAAACCACAACTTTGCATTTCTTCAAAATGGCGACCTTTCTAGTTTATATTCATTAATGAATAGAACAGAGAGGTCGCACACAATGCATCGCGACGCATTGTGAGCTTGTAGATCAGCTATTTTCAAATGGTCGAAATGTATATAGGGTTGAAGTGGTTACAGTAATGTATGTTTTTCTAATCAAAATGTGAATCTCCAAAGTAACTATATAGTAACTAAAGTTTTCAAATAATTGTAGTGGAGTAAAAGTACAAATGTTGGCTCTGAGATGTAGTGGAGTAGATGTAAATGTATTGGAAATTGGAATACAAGTAAAGTACAAATACCTCAACATTTTACTTAAGTACATTATTTGAGTAAATGTACTTAGTTACTTTCCACCACTGGGTTAACGGCAGGAGGATGAGTTAACAAAACGTTAACGAAGAGAGAAGTATATGACCAAGCTGTCCGTCTGATGACAAAAAACATTAGTATCACTAAGACACAGAAGTGGTCAATATGTTATCCTTAACCTCATATTGATCATATCTCACAGCAGGGCTGCAGGGCTGAATCATTCAGGCCGCGGTAGATTCGGCACAAACAAGGGACTTCGCTCCTATGCCACCAAAATGTGGAACGCCCTACCAACAGTCATTAAGACATGTGAATCCCTTGACTCCTTCAAAACCGCTCTCAAAGGGCACCTACGGACGGCTGCAATTCGAAACTGGCCCCTGTAAAATCTAAATCCCTCCCACCGCCCCCCCGCCCCCCTTTCCCCTCACTGTATATGTATCTTTTCCCTTTTTTGCTTCCTTTATGATGAATTCCTGTTCTGTTCTTTAACTACATAGAAGTGTATATTTGTACGTCTCTAAATGTTTTGATGAATTGAACAATGTGGACCCTGTTGTAAACAAGTGTAATGCTTAATTGGGTCGTCCACTCACAGTTAACAGTCTTTGTATTGAGTTTGTGCTTAAAATGTACTGTAAATTCTACAAACTGTTAATAAATATTTAAATCAATCAATCAATCAATCAGTCACACCCAGCCAGGCCACCCTATCCATATACCCACACGCGTGTACGTATATACGATATTACCGTTAAAATGTCATATTCTAAATTTCAAGTGTTGCAACACATTCATACCAGAGAGCTTTGCTGCGATTAAAACGAATCCTGCTGCGCATTGTCAGAAAGTGCGCTTCGTTTGGCAGGTGTGAAGGCTCATTCGAATCCTAATGCGCAGCAAATAACCGCATTTTACTCCGCCCAAAAACCTGGGTTTCGCTTCGCTTCCAATCGCACTTGACTACGATTCGGTGCAGGTGTGAATGCAATCCGCAGTAAATAAAGGAAATGAAGCAAACATAATGTGGCGCGTGAGGAGCTGAACACAGTTGGAGACGGAGAAGGCAGATTTTACGCAGCGCAAAGATTAAGATGTCCCGTTACTGTGGATAGACGTGGTCGAATAAGGAGACTGAAGCCCTGATCGAAATGAGGACGTGTACATTAATCAATTGCTTAAGAAAACACATAAAAACACTGCAGTGTATTATAGCCTACATGATATTCTGTCTGTCTGTGCGTGCCGTAAACATGGAGTGCTGTCACTGTGTGGGACTGGGGAGTTATATCAGTGCGCTCATGCAGCGCTGTGCCTCCATGCCCAAAAGAACAGTGTGTGGCGGCTGCGTGCGTAGAGAGAGAGGGGGGGGGGGGGGGGGGTCCCAGACGGCACGACACATGCACGTTATGAGTGTAATTTTATCACCATAGATTTCACTGTGTAGGCTATAGTTTATGAACGGAACACATTGATAAAGGTCCCCCTGCTGCGTTTCCAATTGCTGCGAATGACAGTGTGAAGGCAAACCCCAGCCAATTAAATATGCAAGAATTCCATTTCCCCGCCCATACGGATCTGAGTCTACCGAAGTATTATGTGAGAATGTGACCTTATACATAACATACACGCAAGCACACGTGTGGGGATTGAAAAACCATCAAACCTGGGTGATCTACTGTATGCTATCAAATGCTATTTTTATTCACGCAGCATAGTACTGTACTGTACAGTATATGAATGATACTTTCTCTGGCTGATTTTAGTTTCTACCAGGACCAGCTGAGACCCCAACTTTGAAAACCAATGGCGTAGTGACGGGCGGGAACCCCTTTTGGTGTTTTAAGAATGATGTTATACTTTAGCTATTGAAAAATAGCAGATCTACAAGCTCATAGCGTGGCACCGAGTGCTGCGCTACGAGCTTGTAGGTCTGCTATTTTTGAAAAATCGTGAAAATGTGGTGCAAATCTTTGAATATATATTCTGTCAGAGCGATCGTTTTTAACTCAATCTTTGCTTCATGGGGGGGGGGGTCCCTGGAACAACATATTTTCAGATGGGGGTCTGCGGCCAATTACATATATTTTTGGGGTCCTTGACATGAAAAGCTTTAAGAATGACTGACATAGAAACAGCTTTTCAGAAAACTGTCAGGATTTAGAAGACATTTGCAGAAATGTCTTCAGGTCTAAAGGGGTTAAGAGCGTACCGGTGATGATATGATCTACTGCGCCACGGATATGTCAACATGATTCTAGTTCTCTCTTTTTCTATCTTTTTGTCATCAGTTTCCTTCTTTTAGTGAAAGAAAAGTAGTGTCGAAATATCTTTTGTATATTCGTCATGGCTGGCAATATTAGTGGGAGGGGCCTATGTAAGCGACTGTGGCAACCACACTTTGCAATTTTGACAAATTGCGACCTTTTCTGTTCCAGTTCCTGTTTTCCAGTGTACTTGATCGTTTTTAACTCAATCTTTGCTTCATGGGGGGGGGGTCCCTGGAACAACATATTTTCAGATGGGGGTCTGCGGCCAATTACATATATTTTTGGGGTCCTTGACATGAAAAACTTTAAAGGACAACTTTAGTTTTTTTCAACCATGGTTCATGTTTTAGTTTCTTATTAGAGAAAGTAAAAGATGAGTCTTAATTATTTTTTCATTTGCTGCTTTCTTTCAGTTTAGGGATTTTAGCTCTTTTTGACAGGGGGGCGGGGGCATTCGAGCATGGGGCTAAATATGTATTTTTTTACAACATTTTATGGTGATTTATTTTTGTATTATTTACTATAGTCCTAATAAACCCCAGGAAATTACATCTGGCCACAGAAGATCACAGGATCTACTGACTGTGAAGGTAGCCTACTGGAGGAAGGCTTATACTGTGTGTATAGGCTGAATATGTCAGTTTGTCACATTCAATAGATCCTGTGATCTTTTGTGGCCAGATGTAATTTCTTGGGGTTTATTAGGACTATAGTAAATAATAAAAAAATAAATCGCCATAATATTTTGTAAAAAAATACATATGCTCGAATGCCCCATATGCCCCATGCTCGAATGCCCCCGCCCCCCTGTCAAAAACAGCTAAAATCCCTAAAACGAAAGAATGCAGCAAATGAAAGAAAATGAACACGCACCTTTTAGTTTCTCTAATAACAACTTAAAACATGAACCTTGGTTGAAAAAAACTAAAGTTGTCTTTTAAGAATGACTGACATAGAAACAGCTTTTCAGAACACTGTCAGGATTTAGAAGACATTTGCAGAAATGTCTTCAGGTCCAAATGGGTTAAGAGCGTACCGGTGATGATATGATCTACTGCGCCTCGGATATGTCGACATGATTCTAGTTCTCTCTTTTTCTATCTCTTTGTCATCAGTTTCCTTCTTTTAGTGAAAGAAAAGTAGTGTTGAAATATCTTTTGTATATTCGTCATGGCTGGCAATATTAGTGGGAGGGGCCTATGTAAGCGACTGTGGCAACCACACTTTGCAATTTTGACAAATTGCGACCTTTCTAGTTTATAGTGTTCCAGTTCCTGTTTTCCAGTGTAATTTATCCTGTATCTCCCCCCTGATTGGATAACATTAGGTATATCCCAACCTGAAAATGTATTTTCTATTCACTTAAAGGGACCCTTTTTGCAAAAAAATATATGTTAATGACGTTTAGAAGCTTTAGATCACTTTCCTGGGGGTATTTATGTGTGTAATATGTGGTTTTAGATATTTTAGATTGTAGCAGTGAGCCTGTTGTCTCTGATGTCACGGACACTGGGCTCACCTTTCTTCCTGGACTACATGTTGTCTCAGTAAGACAGCCCTCCCCCTATCCGCAAGGAGGAGCAGTGAACCAAAGCATTATGGGAATTGTAGTCCAGGAAGGTAGTGATCCCAGTGTCCATGACATCAGAGACAACAGGCTCACTGCTACAATCTAAAATATCTAAAACCACATATTACACACATAAATACCCCCAGGAAAGTGTTCTAAAGCTTCTAAACGTCATTAACATATATTTTTTTGCAAAAAGGGTGAAGTGTCCCTTTAAGGTTAAGGGCTGGAGAGATGGGGAGAACCCTCATTGATTAGAATAATTATATTTAACATTATTTAACACAGCTATAGCATCCCTATTTTGGGGCATGTCATTATAGGCCAAGGTTCTCACAAATCAGCTGCACGCCTACTACAGTATGTTTAACAAATACTTACCTACGCTGTAGTGTCGTGCAGCAAATATAACCGATCTACAAGCTCACACGTTGCGAAGCGGCCATGTTCTCAGTAAGCCAGTCTGACAGGTCTATTTCAGACGTGCTCCACAGAAATGAGCCTGCAGTGAAAACAGAAGCTCCGGAGGGGAGATGGAGTAAATGTGATGCGCTCAGACAGGCGCCGTTCACCCGTTATTTTAGTCCTTTGCAATATCGCCGTCTGAATTCTGAGGCTGCGGATCTCCTCATCAAAAAGAATAACATCCACTGATTTACTGGTTTTACTGTACGGTATAATGAATAGCAAGGTGTGGTCAAATTCCTTCATTTTTTGAAATATATTTTCTTGGAAAAAAGTATTGACCGCTGTGAGCTTGTATAGATTGGCTATTTTCACTAGCCTACACTTTTGTGCGATACTCTTGTATGACGAAGTAGTGCTTTCAAGGGATATTTAAGTTTGGTCATTTTATTTTCTACTCAGGCTTATGTGATCACGCCAGGCAGTTTTTAAGTTGCTCGATTCAGTATTTAGATATTTGATATTAATTTTAGCCCCCCCCCCCCCTTCCTACACAAACCCATTGTAACGTCACTACTGGCCTCCTATAATACGTGAGAGGAGGGGTCATGATTCTTCATTTACTGTTTTCATTACATAAATAAATATAAATAATTAAATATATAAATCGTATATACATACATGCTCAGCTGCTCAGCTCGCTCAGACTAATTGTTATTAAACGGGCAGTTCAGGCACTGCTGAGGGTGTGTATAGTGTTGTTTAATGTATATTGTACAGTATGTGCATACTTTAGTATTTATTTTTTACTTACTGACTACATATGTTGCCTTGACTGTGATGTTCATCTCTCTCTCTCTCTCTCTCTCTCTCTCTCTACACTATACAGTACATCTGTATGTGTTTCTTAAACTGTCCTTGGCAACTCAGTTTCCTATAAAGGTTTTATCTGATCATATCTTATCATCAGAATTAGAATTCAAGGATAGACGAGACCGGCGTCCCCACAGCAGAGCTTATCCCATTCTGACCGGGCACCCATTTTGGTGTTAGCATCATGTTATGCTTTAGCTATTTAAAAATAGCAGACCTATAAAGCTCGTAGCGCGCCACCGAGTGGCGCGCTACGAGCTTTATAGGTCTGCTATTTTTGAAAAATCGAAGAGCGACTGACATTTTTAGAATCTGATCTCAGGTCAGAATGGGTTCATCAGACCCAGTGTTTGTCCGGCGGAAACCTCGTATGAATCTGATCTCAGGTCAGAATGGGTTCATCAGACCAGTGTGTGTCCGGCGGAAACCTCGTATGAATCTGATCTCAGGTCAGAATGGGTTAAACGCTGTGCTGTGCTGTGCTGTGCTGTATGTGACTCATGTGCCTTTCTCTTTCAACATGGAGAATCCATCTACAGTATTCTGTCCCTGAGGACCCTGTAACGTACGGTATAATTATATACAGTGAATGACATGCATAGTGAGACTCCCACCATGTCATACTGTACTCATGGGATGCATGTCATTCATAATACATTGAATGCATGTAGATCACTGGTTCTTAACCCTTTTTTTAATTCCATTTCAGGGACCCACAGTTTGATTATGCATTTGGCCACGACCCCCTCATTTGAGGCAATGTTTTACACCCAATCTACACTTGGAAGTGATTATCAAGCAGCCAATGGCATGTAATGGACAGGACTTTGTATTACCGCTTATTAAAAAAAAAAAAAAAGCCGATGTACAAGCTCATAACGTGTCGCGATGTGACCATTAAGTTACGAGAGTGTAGATCGCTTATCCTTTTAAACGTTTAAAAGCTTATAAATCTGGACACACACTTAAAGGTATATTCAGTGATTTCACTCAAAAAACCTTAGGTTTCGTTTTTGGCTGCGGGGACCCAAAGCCAGGATAGAGAGCCAAAAACGAAACCTAAGGTTTTTTTACCCCCAGGGGTTAACTGGGGACAGGGAGGAACTCCTTATTATGGTCAGCACACTCTATAGTAGGGAGGATTATCACAACAAAACAAAAAAATAAGTGATATTTGAATTGAGTGAAATCACTGATATACCTTTAATTTCTACTGATTTTATTTATTTATTTTGTCGAATAAACAGCCTAAATTATATGGGTTGAGCTATATATAGATAATAGATGGATGGATATAATGTTGTTTATTATTTATGCTGAAATGGAGCTTCATGGTTGATGACAGGTCCTTGTACTGTACGAGAGAAGCTAAAAAAAGATGCACAGTTGGAGGCCTTTTCATGTCATCATGCATGTGATTCCATATGCGGTATGGTTTTTCATTGTAATGTGTTCCAAATCAGTCCATCAAATACACGTTAATATATGTGGGTTATATATGCAAGCAGGTACCAAAGCTCCATGCCGCTGTACTGTACTGTACAGTAGCTACTGCTGCATATTGATAGATAGAGTAGTGATGGCATCCCTTAGGTCTGCATAGAAACGCAGGTCAGATGATCAGATGATCTGAATTTTTGAATGGGGCATTCTGCATAATAGCTTTATATACTTTAGGTATCTTGAGGGTAGGTACCCTCACATGTTCTCCCCGTGTCCCCTAGGGTAGGTACCCTCACATGTTCTCCCCGTGTCCCCTAGGGTAGGTACCCTCACATGTTCTCCCCGTGTCCCCTAGGGTAGGTACCCTCACATGTTCTCCCCGTGTCCCCTAGGGTAGGTACCCTCACATGTTCTCCCCGTGTCCCCTAGGGTAGGTACCCTCACATGTTCTCCCCGTGTCCCCTAGGGTAGGTACCCTCACATGTTCTCCCCGTGTCCCCTAGGGTAGGTACCCTCACATGTTCTCCCCGTGTCCCCTAGGGTAGGTACCCTCACATGTTCTCCCCCGTGTCCCCTAGGGTAGGTACCCTCACATGTTCTCCCCGTGTCCCCTAGGGTAGGTACCCTCACAAAAACATGCAGTAATCCTGGTCTCTAAACTGCCTCCCCCTGGCCAGCCGGGACACCTGATGGAGGGGAAAGGAACTGGTTGGAATAACGTGCTCCTTCCACGCGCTACGTCCAACCAGGGAAACTCCCCCCTGTCAGGTGTAAAGGAGCAACTTGGACACTCAGGCATGAAGGAAGCATGAGTTAAGTCCGTTGCTCTCCCCAGGTTGGCGGAGGGTGTGTAGAGCCCAGGATCACATCACAGGATGATTGGCACAGGGGTGAAAAATAGGTTACAAAATCATGGGACAAAAAAAATATAAATAAAAAAAAGGTATCTTGATGACAATGTATTTAGTGTTATTAAGGGCCTTCTGCTTGTAACAGAGAGTGAAAATGCCCTGTAATCTCATGTTGCTAACAGAAGTGGAATGAAGAGTGTTGTGTGCGTTATTGGTGTGGAGAAACTTGCAAGCAATGTGCTGCTGCAGGCGTATGGATTAATCCATTCTGACCTGAGATCAGATTCATACGAGGTTTCAGCTGGACACACACTGGTCTGATTATTAACCCATTCTGACCTGAGATCAGATTCTAAAAAAATGTCAGTCGTTCTTCGATAAATAAATAAAATAGCAGACCTACAAGCTCTTAGCGCGCCACTCGGTGGCGCGCTATGAGCTTGTAGATCTGCTATTTTTCAATAGCTAAAGACATGATGATAACACCAAAATGGGTGCCCGGTCAGAATGGATTAAAGGCTCTCGTGCCAGCCCAGCCTAGAATATGAGAACATCTTGCATTGTGTCTGTGATGTGATGGATTTGACAGACTGTCCGCCGGATTCTCCCGCGTTAAAAATAGAATTACAGTCTTCACACTGTAGAGAGAGCTCTTGTCTGTCAGCAATCATTCTTGGTGAAGCAGTTGCTTATTATGGGATTCTATCGTTGCACTTTTGCTACAGGCAAGCCTGAACACTACTGTCATGCTGAAGCATAATATGCAGCCTGAACACTACTGTCATGCTGAAGCATAATATGCAGCCTGAACACTACTGTCATGATGAAGCATAATATGCAGCCTGAACACTACTGTCACGCTGAAGCATAATATGCAGCCTGAACACTACTGTCATGATGAAGCATAATATGCAGCCTGAACACTACTGTCATGATGAAGCATAATATGCAGCCTGAACACTACTGTCATGATGAAGCATAATATGCAGCCTGAACACTACTGTCACGCTGAAGCATAATATGCAGCCTGAACACTACTGTCATGCTGAAGCATAATATGCAGCCTGAACACTACTGTCATGATGAAGCATAATATGCAGCCTGAACACTACTGTCATGCTGAAGCATAATATGCAGCCTGAACACTACTGTCACGCTGAAGCATAATATGCAGCCTGAACACTACTGTCATGCTGAAGCATAATATGCAGCCTGAACACTACTGTCATGATGAAGCATAATATGCAGCCTGAACACTACTGTCATGATGAAGCATAACATGCAGCCTGAACACTACTGTCATGATGAAGCATAACATGCAGCCTGAACACTACTGTCATGCTGAAGCATAATATGCAGCCTGAACACTACTGTCATGCTGAAGCATAATATGCAGCCTGAACACTACTGTCATGCTGAAGCATAATATGCAGCCTGAACACTACTGTCATGATGAAGCATAATATGCAGCCTGAACACTACTGTCATGCTGAAGCATAATATGCAGCCTGAACACTACTGTCATGCTGAAGCATAATATGCAGCCTGAACACTACTGTCATGCTGAAGCATAATATGCAGCCTGAACACGACTGTCATGCTGAAGCATAATATGCAGCCTGAACACTACTGTCATGCTGAAGCATAATATGCAGCCTGAACACTACTGTCATGCTGAAGCATAATATGCAGCCTGAACACTACTGTCATGATGAAGCATAATATGCAGCCTGAACACTACTGTCATGCTGAAGCATAATATGCAGCCTGAACACTACTGTCATGATGAAGCATAACATGCAGCCTGAACACTACTGTCATGCTGAAGCATAATATGCAGCCTGAACACTACTGTCATGATGAAGCATAACATGCAGCCTGAACACTACTGTCACGCTGAAGCATAACATGCAGCCTGAACACTACTGTCATGCTGAAGCATAATATGCAGCCTGAACACTACTGTCATGATGAAGCATAATATGCAGCCTGAACACTACTGTCATGATGAAGCATAACATGCAGCCTGAACACTACTGTCATGCTGAAGCATAATATGCAGCCTGAACACTACTGTCATGCTGAAGCATAATATGCAGCCTGAACACTACTGTCATGATGAAGCATAACATGCAGCCTGAACACTACTGTCATGCTGAAGCATAATATGCAGCCTGAACACTACTGTCATGCTGAAGCATAACATGCAGCCTGAACACTACTGTCATGCTGAAGCATAACATGCAGCCTGAACACTACTGTCATGCTGAAGCATAATATGCAGCCTGAACACTACTGTCATGCTGAAGCATAACATGCAGCCTGAACACTACTGTCATGATGAAGCATAACATGCAGCCTGAACACTACTGTCATGATGAAGCATAATATGCAGCCTGAACACTACTGTCATGATGAAGCATAACATGCAGCCTGAACACTACTGTCATGATGAAGCATAACATGCAGCCTGAACACTACTGTCATGATGAAGCATAATATGCAGCCTGAACACTACTGTCATGCTGAAGCATAACATGCAGCCTGAACACTACTGTCATGCTGAAGCATAATATGCAGCCTGAACACTACTGTCATGCTGAAGCATAACATGCATCCTGAACACTACTGTCATGCTGAAGCATAATATGCAGCCTGAACACTACTGTCATGCTGAAGCATAATATGCATCCTGAACACTACTGTCATGCTGAAGCATAATATGCAGCCTGAACACTACTGTCATGATGAAGCATAATATGCAGCCTGAACACTACTGTCATGCTGAAGCATAATATGCAGCCTGAACACTACTGTCATGCTGAAGCATAACATGCAGCCTGAACACTACTGTCATGATGAAGCATAATATGCAGCCTGAACACTACTGTCATGATGAAGCATAATATGCAGCCTGAACACTACTGTCATGATGAAGCATAATATGCAGCCTGAACACTACTGTCATGCTGAAGCATAATATGCAGCCTGAACACTACTGTCATGCTGAAGCATAATATGCAGCCTGAACACTACTGTCATGATGAAGCATAATATGCAGCCTGAACACTACTGTCATGATGAAGCATAATATGCAGCCTGAACACTACTGTCATGCTGAAGCATAACATGCAGCCTGAACACTACTGTCATGCTGAAGCATAATATGCAGCCTGAACACTACTGTCATGCTGAAGCATAACATGCAGCCTGAACACTACTGTCATGATGAAGCATAATATGCAGCCTGAACACTACTGTCACGCTGAAGCATAACATGCAGCCTGAACACTACTGTCATGCTGAAGCATAATATGCAGCCTGAACACTACTGTCATGCTGAAGCATAACATGCAGCCTGAACACTACTGTCATGATGAAGCATAATATGCAGCCTGAACACTACTGTCACGCTGAAGCATAACATGCAGCCTGAACACTACTGTCATGCTGAAGCATAACATGCAGCCTGAACACTACTGTCATGCTGAAGCATAACATGCAGCCTGAACACTACTGTCATGCTGAAGCATAACATGCAGCCTGAACACTACTGTCATGATGAAGCATAATATGCAGCCTGAACACTACTGTCATGCTGAAGCATAATATGCAGCCTGAACACTACTGTCATGCTGAAGCATAATATGCAGCCTGAACACTACTGTCATGCTGAAGCATAATATGCAGCCTGAACACTACTGTCATGATGAAGCATAATATGCAGCCTGAACACTACTGTCATGCTGAAGCATAATATGCAGCCTGAACACTACTGTCATGCTGAAGCATAATATGCAGCCTGAACACTACTGTCATGCTGAAGCATAATATGCAGCCTGAACACTACTGTCATGATGAAGCATAACATGCAGCCTGAACACTACTGTCATGATGAAGCATAATATGCAGCCTGAACACTACTGTCATGCTGAAGCATAATATGCAGCCTGAACACTACTGTCATGCTGAAGCATAATATGCAGCCTGAACACTACTGTCATGCTGAAGCATAATATGCAGCCTGAACACTACTGTCATGATGAAGCATAATATGCAGCCTGAACACTACTGTCATGATGAAGCATAATATGCAGCCTGAACACTACTGTCATGCTGAAGCATAATATGCAGCCTGAACACTACTGTCACGCTGAAGCATAACATGCAGCCTGAACACTACTGTCATGCTGAAGCATAACATGCAGCGCTGAACACTACTGTCATGCTGAAGCATAACATGCAGCCTGAACACTACTGTCACGCTGAAGCATAATATGCCAGCCTGAACACTACTGTCATGCTGAAGCATAATATGCAGCTGAACACTACTGTCATGATGAAGCATAACATGCAGCCTGAACACTACTGTCATGATGAAGCAATAACATGCAGCCTGAACACTACTGTCATGATGAAGCATAATATGCAGCCTGGACACTACTGTCATGCTGAAGCATAATATGCAGCCTGAACACTACAGTCATGCTGAAGCATAACATGCAGCCTGAACACTACTGTCATGATGAAGGCATAACATGCAGCCTGAACACTACTGTCATGCTGAAGCATAATATGCAGCCTGAACACTACTGTTCATGCTGAAGCATAACATGCAGCCTGAACACTACTGTCACGCTGAAGCATAATATGCAGCCTGAACACTACTGTCATGCTGAAGCATAACATGCAGCCTGAACACTACTGTCATGATGAAGCATAACATGCAGCCTGAACACTACTGTCATGATGAAGCTAACATGCAGCCTGAACACTACTGTCATGATTGAAGCATAATATGCAGCCTGAACACTACTGTCAGTATGAAGCATATATGCAGCCTGGACACTACTGTCATGCTGAAGCAATAATATGCAGCCTGAACACTACTGTCATGATGAAGCATAACATGCATTGTATGATGAGGTTAGTTCAAACAGATCAATGCCCACATTGCATTCAGATCAATAGAGTCGTCTGTTGTTTCTGTAGGCCTTTATTATCCAAAGCAATTTACAATGAGTATAAATAAATGACACCCCGCAGGTTCTAGAAAAGAAATACTGAAAAAGTGATGATTTATTCTGTGGTCACTGTCGGGTGGAAAACCTGCTTGTCAGGAAATGGGAAGAAATAACCTACGTTCAATAGATCCAATGCAGTTAATATTTAACCACAAGCTCTTTTGTTGTTGTAGTTGCTTTTTTTCTGCCTTTATTGATAGGTTGAAAGTAATCTGACAGGAAATGGGGAGAGAGATGGGGGGGGGGGGGTGGGGGGGGAGATACACGGCAAAGGCCATCGGGATCGGGAGTCGAACCCACGGCACGCCGTCAGGCTGCCTGGCTCAGCAGCCTCTAGGTCCCCAGACGGTTGAGCTAACCGTCAGGCTGCCTGGCTCAGTGGCACGCCGTCAGGCTGCCTGGCTCAGCAGCCTCTAGGTTCCCAGACAGCTGAGCTAACCGTCAGGCTGCCTGGCTCAGTGGCACGCGTCAGGCTGCCTGGCTCAGCAGCCTCTAGGTTCCCAGACAGCTGAGCTAACCGTCAGGCTGCCTGGCTCAGTGGCACGCCGTCAGGCTGCCTGGCTCAGCAGCCTCTAGGTTCCCAGACAGCTGAGCTAACCGTCAGGCTGCCTGGCTCAGTGGCACGCCGTCAGGCTGCCTGGCTCAGCAGCCTCTAGGTTCCCAGACGGTTGAGCGAACCGTCCGGGCCATCTAGTTAATACTTTTAATCAGACCAGTGTGTGTCCAGTGGAAACCTCGTATGAATCTGATCTCAGGGTCAGAATGGGTTAATCAGACCAGTGTGTGTCCAGTGGAAACCTCGTATGAATCTGATCTCAGGTCAGAATGGGTTAATCGGTTCAATGTTCATAAAACCCACAGACACACCTGACCACTTCACCGTCAGAAATGTCCAGAATAGTGAAAATAGGAGATCTACAAGCTCACAACACGTCACAGCGTGACATGTTGTGACTTGTGAGCTATTCCTGCTACTTTTGCATGGCACTCATTTTTTTACGGAAAAAAAAAAAAAAAAAGGGAAATACGGGAGATACAAGGTTTTCTGCCCTGGCAGTGACAATATGACATTAACCATTCTGAACGGGCACCCCATTTTGGTGTTGGCATCATGTTATGCTTTAGCTATTGAAAAATAGCAGATCTACAAGCTCATAGCGCGCCACCGAGTGGCGCGCTATGAGCTTGTAGGTCTGCTATTTTTTGAAAATCGAAAGAACGACTGACATTTCTAGAATCTGATCTCAGGTCAGAATGGGTTAAAAAGACAGGCCCTGCTGGAAATGGACTGCCTGGCGTTGTTAATGAGCGGGCGTTGGTCACGACATCGGGCAGAACTCCGTTTTCCCACAGTCGTCCCCCTCGGTTCTAAATGGCATTCAGCAGCGCTTCATTAGTGAGCTGAGCTGCATTTTGACAATGTGCAAAAAAAAAAGAGGAAAAGTCTGCTTGAAAAAGCA
>NC_139703.1:53804621-53827121 GCF_964188405.1 Protomyctophum parallelum | reverse complement strand
AGCATCGTTATTCCAGCTGAAGCAGACCTGCCGCCTGCTGGGCTTCAGCGCTGCGCGCGCCGTCCTTTCAACAAAAGGCGGGGATGTGAGGGATGTCTGCACAAACAACCTGAGAGTAGGCGTGCGTGTGTGTGTGTGTGTGTGTGTGTGTGTGTGTGTGCGTGCGCGCGCCGTGTGCATGTATCTACTTGAAAGATGTGTTGCTATTGTCCAAAGGGGTTTTATACCAAGTGAATGCAAAACATTGAAATATTGTTGCCATTTGTTTCCATCCTATGTGGATGTATTTCCTACAGCAAATGCACAACTCTTCTAGTTTTGTAAGATAGATTTGCAATGTGACACAGATCAGTTTACACACTATGTATTCCCTTTTAACCCAGTCCACGCAGAACTGACCTGAGATCAGATTCTAAAAATGTCTGTTTGAAAATGACAGTTTTCTGAAAAAGCTATATGTTTCTATGTCAGTCGTTCTTTGATTTTTTTCAAAAATAGCAGACCTACAAGCTCGTAGTGCGCCACTCGGTGGCGCGCTATGAGCTTGTAGATCTGCTATTTTTCAATAGCTAAAGCATAACATGATGCTAACACCAAAATGGGTGCCCGTTCAGAATGGGTTAAGAAAGATTTAGATTGGGATTAGGCATTTAGAGGTTACTGTGTATATAGGTTTAGGTGCTGGAGGAGAGTGTGTGCAGATTCTCACATGCATACTGTAGGCCTACTGTACATCTATACTGTACATCTAAGCACAAACCCAACCTCTCCCCTTCGGACCCCCCCCCCCCCCACAACCACATACACAGAAGAACATAAACAGTATGTTTTCGGTGGGAGATAAAAGAGCCAAAATGTGCCCTTGCAAGATTCTTAGAAGATGGCTGATACGGCACAATCATCTGTGATAAAACTGCAAGTTCCCAGGAGGCACTGAAAATAATTACAATCGTGAACCTACTGTACATGCCCGGGTAAATAAAAAATATAAAATATAATATATAATGTTCACTGGTTTAGGACTCAATCAAAAGACTGTTATGGTTGGGATAGTGTAGTCATGCTATACCTTTTTTTTTTAACGTACATTTTTGTCCCACGATTTTGTAACCCAGTTTTCTTTTTCACCCAGTGCCAATTATCTAATGTAAGCCTGGGCGCTACACTTCCTCTGCCAACCTGGGGGGGGCAGCGGACTGACCTCATGCCTCCTTCTATGCATGAGGAGTCCAAGCTGCTCCTTTACACCTGACAGGGGGGAGTTTCTCCGGCCGGACGTAGCGTGTGGAAGGGACACGTTATTCCGACCGGCGTTCAGAGAAGATTTGGGGTCGCTGGAAGCAATATCTTTTAAAGGGGGCACTGAGGTGCTGTTGGGGGTGTCAGTCAAATGAGATATTGCCATATATGTGATATTACACTAATTGTATATCTGTTCTTGAGGTAATTGTTTATGCCCCAAAATCACAAAGGCTAATTTTGACCTTCGGGATACAGAAATAAGTCGGTGTGTCCCAAAACATAGTAAATGCACTTTGGCTTTAGTCGTCACATAGATGCACTTCGTCACTGTCTACCTCTGGGTGAGAATGTATTTACTGTAGTGTACAGCAGTGGTGGAAAAAGTACTCAATAGTTTTACTTAAGTAAAAGTACCAATACTGCAATTTAGAACTACTCCTTTACAAGTAAAAGTACGGAATTGAAAATGTACTTGAGTAAAAGTGCAAAAGTATCGGCATCAAAATGTACTTAAAGTACTAAAAGTAAAAGTACTCATATTGCAGAATGTCCCACTTCACAAGTTCAAAATGTGTACAAAGTCTATTGAAAATAGCCGATCTACAAGCTCACAATGCGTCGCGTTGCGACGCATTGTGAGCTTGTAGATCGGCTATTTTCAAATGGCCAAAATGTATTGGGTTGAAGTGGTTAATGTATGTTTTCTAATCAAAATTAAAATCTCCAAAGTAACTAAAGTAACTAAAGTTTTCAAATAATTGTAGCGGAGTAAAAGTACAAATGTTGGCTCTGAGATGTAGTGGAGTAGAAGTAAAAGTACTGGAAATTGGAAATACTCAAGTAAAGCACAAATACCTCAAAATTGTACTTATAAGTACAGTACTTAAGTAAAAGTACTTAGTTACTTTCCACCACTGGTGTACAGTAAGTAGCCTACCTGAATGGAGACGTCGCTGTAGGACCCCCCGATCACCCCGGAGATGGCCAGCGGCACGTCGTTCTGGATGGGGTTGGAGCCGTCGGGGCAGATGAAGCCCGGCTCGTGCACCTTGGTGAGCGAGGCTCTGACGAACTCCAGGGACTGCTCCAGAGCGTAGGTGTCCTTGGAGCAGGTGTCCAGGATGTGGGCTCCCAGTCTGAGGCCCGGGAGGATGTGGTCGCTGGAGTTGATCTCGTCCAGAGCCAGCAGCATGGCCTCCAGCCTCTGGATCCCTCGCTGCTCATTGATCTTACCTGGTGTTGGGAATATGCAAATGAAGGGATTGATACAGACCTAATCATTTAAGGATCTAGCGTATTTCTTATTTCGTTTTTGCTTAATACCCTTTTCACTCCCAATTTAAACACGCATTCCTGTGTGTTGTCACTGCTGTATCCTACTGGCTATAGAAGAAGACGGCTATACTCAATCTCAAACCCTCACCCTAACCTCCCACGGGGCAGCACACCTAAACCTAACCTTAACCCACTCCCGACCCTTAATGCACCCCTCACCAACCTTAATCCGGTAATTTTAATGCACCCCTCACCAACCTTAATCCGGTCATTTTAATGCACCCCTCACCAACCTTAATCCGGTCGTCTTAACGCACCCCTCACCAACCTTAATCCGGTCGTTTTAACGCACCCCTCACCAACCTTAATCCGGTCGTTTTAACGCACCCCTCACCAACCTTAATGCGGTCGTTTTAACGCACCCCTCACCAACCTTAATGCGGTCGTTTTAACGCACGCCTCACCAACCTTAAACCGGTCGTTTCAACGCACCCCTCACCAACCTTAAACCGGTCGTTTCAACGCACCCCTCACCAACCTTAAACCGGTCGCCTTAAAGCACCCCTCGCCAACCTTAAACCGGTCATCTTAACGCACCCCTCACCAACCTTAATCCAGTCGGACCAATGCTATGTCTAACCAATGCTATGTCTAACCAATGCTATGTCTAACCAAAGTATGCCTCCCGTCGAAATGTTGGTAAAATACTGGCTATGAGCTGTGTGACCTCCTTTCTTTGAAACAGTATCTTACTGGCTCACCTCCCCGTGAGGAGCGCCCACTGGGAAGACGTAGACTAGAGTCTTCCTCCTACGCCTCCTCCTACTCATGTTTGATGAGGGGTCCCTGCCTGGCACAACCTATACATTTTCAGCCAAATTTATGTTTATTTTGGGGGTCCTTCTCCTTTCTGAACCACTACTGGCCGTATCTTACCGCAGTCGTTCGTCCCGTCTCCTTTCTGAACCACTACTGGCCGTATCTTACCGCAGTCGTTCGTCCCGTCTCCTTTCTGAACCACTACTGGCCGTATCTTACCACAGTCGTTCGTCCCTTCTCCTTTCTGAACCACTACTGGCCGTATCTTACCACAGTCGTTGGTCCCTTCTCCTTTCTGAACCACTACTGGCCGTATCTTACCGCAGTCGTTGGTCCCGTCTCCTTTCTGAACCACTACTGGCCGTATCTTACCACAGTCGTTGGTCCCGTCTCCTTTCTGAACCACTACTGGCCATATCTTACCACAGTCGTTCGTCCCGTCTCCTTTCTGAACCACTACTGGCCGTATCTTACCGCAGTCGTTCGTCCCTTCTCCTTTCTGAACCACTACTGGCCGTATCTTACCACAGTCGTTCGTCCCTTCTCCTTTCTGAACCACTACTGGCCGTATCTTACCACAGTCGTTCGTCCCTTCTCCTTTCTGAACCACTACTGGCCGTATCTTACCGCAGTCGTTCGTCCCGTCTCCTTTCTGAACCACTACTGGCCGTATCTTACCGCAGTCGTTGGTCCCGTCTCCTTTCTGAACCACTACTGGCCGTATCTTACCGCAGTCGTTGGTCCCGTCTCCTTTCTGAACCACTACTGGCCGTATCTTACCGCAGTCGTTGGTCCCGTCTCCTTTCTGAACCACTACTGGCCGTATCTTACCACAGTCGTTCGTCCCTTCTCCTTTCTGAACCACTACTGGCCGTATCTTACCACAGTCGTTGGTCCCTTCTCCTTTCTGAACCACTACTGGCCGTATCTTACCACAGTCGTTCGTCCCTTCTCCTCTCTGAACCACTACTGGCCGTATCTTACCACAGTCGTTGGTCCCGTCTCCTTTCTGAACCACTACTGGCCGTATCTTACCACAGTCGTTGGTCCCGTCTCCTTTCTGAACCACTACTGGCCGTATCTTACCACAGTCGTTGGTCCCTTCTCCTTTCTGAACCACTACTGGCCGTATCTTACCACAGTCGTTGGTCCCTTCTCCTTTCTGAACCACTACTGGCCGTATCTTACCACAGTCGTTCGTCCCTTCTCCTCTCTGAACCACTACTGGCCGTATCTTACCACAGTCGTTCGTCCCGTCTCCTTTCTGAACCACTACTGGCCGTATCTTACCACAGTCGTTGGTCCCTTCTCCTTTCTGAACCACTACTGGCCGTATCTTACCACAGTCGTTCGTCCCGTCTCCTTTCTGAACCACTACTGGCCGTATCTTACCACAGTCGTTCGTCCCGTCTCCTTTCTGAACCACTACTGGCCGTATCTTACCACAGTCGTTGGTCCCTTCTCCTTTCTGAACCACTACTGGCCGTATCTTACCACAGTCGTTCGTCCCGTCTCCTTTCTGAACCACTACTGGCCGTATCTTACCACAGTCGTTCGTCCCGTCTCCTTTCTGAACCACTACTGGCCGTATCTTACCACAGTCGTTGGTCCCTTCTCCTTTCTGAACCACTACTGGCCGTATCTTACCACAGTCGTTCGTCCCTTCTCCTCTCTGAACCACTACTGGCCGTATCTTACCACAGTCGTTGGTCCCGTCTCCTTTCTGAACCACTACTGGCCGTATCTTACCACAGTCGTTCGTCCCGTCTCCTTTCTGAACCACTACTGGCCGTATCTTACCACAGTCGTTGGTCCCTTCTCCTTTCTGAACCACTACTGGCCGTATCTTACCACAGTCGTTGGTCCCTTCTCCTTTCTGAACCACTACTGGCCGTATCTTACCGCAGTCGTTCGTCCCGTCTCCTTTCTGAACCACTACTGGCCGTATCTTACCACAGTCGTTGGTCCCGTCTCCTTTCTCGTGCACCGGGAACAAGCCTCCGATGATCAGGTCTCCGTCCATGACGATCTCCCTCTTGGCTGCAGGCGGCAGCCGCGGCATGCTGAGCAGCGCTCCGGGGAACAGCGAGCACAGCAGCAGAGTGTGGAAGACCCAGCACGCTGTGGAGGCCAGCAGCACCCTGGGGTGATGGGCTGCACCCAGCAGCACCCTGGGGCGATGGCCTGCACCCAGCAGCATGGTCCCAGCTCAGGTCACAGTGGTCAGGCTATAGAAGAAGAATCTTAGAGAGTCTGGAGGCAGACGGCTTTGAACTCTTCTCTTAATGTCTTCTGCATCGTTGATAGTACCTGGATAGCAGAGAGAAGGAGAGATTGATTTTTATAAATATATAAAAAAACACTTTTAAGGTATATTCAGTGATTTCACTTAATTCAAATATCACTTATTTTTTGGTTTTGTTGTGATAATCCTCCCTACTATAGAGTGTGCTGACCATATAAGGAGTTCCTCCCCTGTCCCCAGTTAACCCCTGGGGGTAAAAAAAAAACCCTGTAGGTTTCGTTTTTTGGCTAGGTGGCCCAGCCTTCATCCAATCAGGATAGAGAGGGGTCTTCCGCCAATCATGATCGAGCAGGGGCGGGCCTTGGTGTGCGTGCTGTTGGCAGTGCGTGCATGTGCACAACTTGTTACAGAGGCGGACCGGGGTTTTTTCTAAATCAACCCAGATCACTGAATGCTCCTTTAATTTGTTTTTATTAGGATGCCCATAAATAGGAGCTTATAGGGTGGCTGCAATAGGCTATTAGTTCCATTAATCCAAGCTACAACACTGGATTGATTGATTGATTGATTGATTGATTGATTGATTATTTAAATAGACACGCAGCCCACACATCTAACCACTTAACACGGGAACTGCTGCTGTAGTTAGTCTTTACTAATGAACCAAAATGAACAAAATCATTATTTAACCCATTCTGACCTGAGATCAGATTCATACGAGGTTTCCGCTGGACTGGTCTGATGAACCCATTCTGACCTGAGATCAGATTCTAGAAATGTCAGTCGCTCTTCGATTTTTCAAAAATAGCAGACCTACAAGCTCGTATCGCGCCACTCGGTGGTGCGATATGAGCTTGTAGATCTATCTATTTTTCAATAGGTAAAGCATAACATGATGCCGACACCAGAATGGGTGCCCGTTCAGAATGGGTTAAAAATAACATTATAAAACATAAGCTATGAAACAACTTTCTGATGCCAACTTGTTTCATATAGCACATGAATGCAGGCTTAAGGAACTGCTATTTTGGCCTGCTGTTACGCTGTCACACCACAGAGCATTAATTAGCCCTTCTTATGCAACTCACTCACTCACTCACTCACTCACTCACTCACGCACTCACTCACTCACTCACGCACTCACTCACTCACTCACTCACTCACTCACTCACTCACTCACTCACTCACTCACTCACTCACTCACTCACGCACGCACGCACGCACGCACGCACGCACGCACGCACGCACGCACGCACTCACTCACTCACTCACTCACTCACTCACTCACTCACTCACTCACTCACTCACTCACTCACTCACGCACGCACGCACGCACGCACGCACGCACGCACGCACGCACGCACGCACGCACGCACTCACTCACTCACTCACTCACTCACTCACTCACTCACTCACTCACTCACTCACGCACGCACGCACTCACTCACTCACTCACTCACTCACTCACTCACTCACTCACTCACTCACTCACTCACTCACTCACTCACTCACTCACAATGTAGTTCTCCAGTCACACTGACATCATCCTTACAGGCTCATGTTATGTAGGATATTTAATTTACGTTAGGTAATCAAACCAATCGATAATAAAGAAAATGTTGAATTCAATAAAATGCACAAATTAGGATGACACCACTGAAAACAAAGCATGATCGGCTATGAAGAAAATGAATGGTTTCATAGATGAAATGCTGTGACCTCAACATGACATGAATCTATATGATATGAGCATACTGTATCTATACTGTATCTATATGATATGAGCATACTGTCGTATTTTGTAGGTCAGAAACCTCACGTCTCCATATTTAAACGGTTTATGTTTTCTTTTTCTTTTATTTCTTTTTTTTCCGTAAATGAATGTCCTACTTCATCATGCAAGAGTGTCACACGAAAATAGCAACAAATGTGAGCTTGTAGACCTCATCGGCTATTTTCATTCATTCATTCATTCATTCATTCAGTTTTTAGGACATCGTTTTCCACACACAGCGATAGTTTCTTGCCTGCCATCCTGCTGGCCAAGCCCTGATGATTTTACCCAGCAGGTTTCCATGGTAACGCGATCCTTACCTAGGGAATACCCACCATCTGCATTATGTGATGTCTCATTTAAAGCTTGAAACATGTTTTTTTTTTATTTTTCTTAAATATTTCATGCAGTCATTCACAGTAACAAGACACGCTAGGGGTTATCTTATCATGTGCCTCTTTGTATTTACATAGGAACCTACATGTGTGACAATGTGTTTACAGAGGAACCTACATGTGTGACAATGTGTGAACTGTGAAAACATTTATCCTATTTGCTCTGCTCAAAAACCTCTGTTTTCTTTTTTGATTGATTGAAATATGTATTAACAGTTTGCAGAATTACAGTACAATTCAAGCTCAATACAAAGACTGTTAACTGTGAGTGGACGACCCAATTAAGCATTACACTTGTTTACAACAGGGTTCACCATGTTCAATTCATCTAAACATTTAGAGACGTACAAATAGACACTTCTATGTAGTTAAAGAACAGAACAGGAATTCATCATAAACATAAACAGTGAGGGGAAAAGGGGGGGTGGGGGGGATTCAGATTTTACAGAGGCCAGTTTCGAATTGCAGCCGTCCGTAGGTGCCCTTTGAGAGCGGTTTTGAAGGAGTCAAGGGATTCACATGTCTTAATGACTGTTGGTAGGGCGTTCCACATTTTGGTGGCATTGGAGCGAAAATAATTTAGTCCCTTGTTTGTGCCGAATCTGGGTTGCACATGGTTTGTTGCACTCCCTCTGGTGTTGTGGGTGTGTACTTCGTTTACATTAAGGAAGTATTTAGACAGGTACATGGGTATCTTAGTGAAGTATTTAGACAGGTACATGGGTATCTTAGTGAAGTATTTAGACAGGTACATGGGTATCTTAGTGAAGTATTTAGACAGGTACATGGGTATCTTATAGTGAAGTATTTACTTAGACAGGTACATGGGTATCTTAGTGAAGTATTTAGACAGGTACATGGGTATCTTAGTGGTGTATCGAATCTTGTGGACCAGACCCATTGCGAGATACTGTACTCTTCGACCCTAAGCCATTCCAGCCTGTCAAGGTGGGCAGGGGTGAGGTGGGTTCGGGGGGTGAGGCCAAGTAGGAGCCTGACCAGTTTGTTTTGGGAAGTCTGGAGCCTTGTTTTAAGGCCTTTGAGGTGCTGTGGTACCAAGAGGTGCATGCATAGTCGAAGAAACCTTGTACGAGGGCTCCTGTTAAGGTCTTCAAGGTGTTTTTGTCGACCAGTGAGGAGATCCTGTGAAGAATCTTGTTCTTTGGTTGACTTTTTTTATTACGTTGGGGGCCATTTTATCACCGGAAAGATTGGCCTCCAGGATGGAACCTAGGTAGGCCTAGGTAATTTCATATTTCCGTGTGATAATATCGTCACCCACTCTAACCAGGAAGCCATCTGCCTTGCTGAGATTACTATTAGATCCAAAGATAATTGATTCAGTTTGTTATCAGCGAGCCAGGTGCAGATTCTGCCGAGTTCAGAGCTGAGGGTCTTTTCAACCTGCAGTTTGTTCCTGTCCGAGACCAGCAGTGCTGAGTCATCTGCGAACAGGAACAAGTTGCAGTCACAAGCTGATGTCATGTCGTTAACATATATTAGGAACAGTAAAGGCCAATAAACAAGAGTAAAGAACAGTAAACAACAGTAAAGAACAGTAAAGTCTGAATTTAAACTCATTCATTCATTCATTCATTCATTCATTCATGGTATTTTTTCTATGTTGTTTCCTTAGAATCTATGTATGAAATAATTTGCAGGTTATTTCCAGAGGAAACCTTTTGTAACCTGTTGAAAACGGAAGGACATCTTGTGTAAAGTATAACCTCTATGTTGTCACTGCCAGCAGTCTGCTATAGTCAGTCCAAACCGCTGCAATTCTTTGCAACTGGTTGGGCAAGTTGTGACACCTTTCATAAAAACAGAAGTACATATTGTGTGTATGTATAGTCAATGTTGCCACTGCCAGTAATAGATGCAATTTCTACAGTTGCTAATTAAAAAAATCTGAAAAGTATTGTCTTACCGATGCCCACCATCTTCCAAAGAGAGAGTCAATTATAATATAAAACCATCAGTTTGAAGTGGAATGCCCCATTCGGTTCTATAATAATTTGGGGAAAAGAAATGTGTTTTGTCTGGGGTTATGAATGGAGTGATAACACACTCACACACACACACAGATGACCAGGGAGTCCAGGGAATAAATACATTTAGTGTGTCGCTGAAATGGTTCATAACATAGAATATAAACATAACATAACATAACATAGCAGGATAAAGTAGCCAAGCATGCGTCCTGTGGATGGTTCGCTGGTTGGTTTGATCCGTCCTTTCTTACAGAAAGGTCTGTGGGCAAACATAAAGATAAATAATAATAATAATAATAATAATAATATATAATATAATAATAATAAAAGGTCTGTGGGCAAACATAAAGATAAATAATAATAATAATAATAATAATAATAAAAGGTCTGTGGGCAAACATAAAGATAAATAATAATAATAATAATATAATAATAATAAAAGGTCTGTGGGCAAACATAAAGATAAATAATAATAATAATAATATAATAATAATAAAAGGTCTGTGGGCAAACATAAAGATAAATAATAATAATAATAATAATATAATAATAATAAAAGGTCTGTGGGCAAACATAAAGATAAATAATAATAATAATAATAATAATAATGATAATAATAATAAAAGGTCTGTGGGCAAACATAAAGATAAATAATAATAATAATAATAATAATAATATATAATATAATAATAATAAAAGGTCTGTGGGCAAACATAAAGATAAATAATAATAATAATAATAATAATAATAAAAGGTCTGTGGGCAAACATAAAGATAAATAATAATAATAATAATATAATAATAATAAAAGGTCTGTGGGCAAACATAAAGATAAATAATAATAATAATAATATAATAATAATAAAAGGTCTGTGGGCAAACATAAAGATAAATAATAATAATAATAATATAATAATAATAAAAGGTCTGTGGGCAAACATAAAGATAAATAATAATAATAATAATAATAATAATGATAATAATAATAAAAGGTCTGTGGGCAAACATAAAGATAAATCGCTGTCTGCTTTAAAAAATGTACGCTTTGTGTGTGTGTGTGTGTGTGTGTGTGTGTGTGTGTGTGTGTGTGTGTGTGTGTGTGTGTGTGTGTGTGTGTGTGTGTGTGTGTGTGTGTGTCTCTCTTACTCGCACTGTGACACAGACGCGTGCCGTTCTAGTATATTATTACATTCTTAATTAGTATGTTTACTTTGGTGTTTAAGTACATGTAGGCTACCTTTACTCAAACACACATTTTAATATAGGAATTTTACCTGTAACAGAGTGAATTATTTCTACATTGTGGCATTGATACTTGACCCTAGAACACTAAACACGGGTGATTTTCACCCGGACAATTGTATTTTTATAATTTTCATAATGTTGCTTATGTCTGAGGTGGGTGCAGGTCTTTCAGTACCTTCATGATGCTCAGTGACATCATAGAAGGTAGGTTTGTTTATGTCTGAGGTGGGTGGGTCTTTCAGTACCTTCATGATGCTCAGTGACATCATAGAAGGTAGGTTTGTTTATGTCTGAGGTGGGTGGGTCTTTCAGTACCTTCATGATGCTCAGTGACATCATAGAAGGTAGGTTTGTTTCCCTGCCCACATCCATGTTTTCTTTAGTATAGAAAACCCACGTTTAGTAGGCATGTAACGATACACTCAACTCACGATACGATACGTATCACGATATGAGGTTCACTTTACGATTTTTCACGCTATGTTCAACACAATTATTTTCCAGACAAATGACCAAAAATATATTTTTGTATGACTTATCTCCCCCCCCCCCCCCCCCCCCCCAAGCTTTTTTATTTAACTACATTGCAAACATAATTGCCTTCCTTGATGTATTAATGAGCATCAATAACGACCATCACCTCTGCAGGCCTCTACTACTGAAAGTGACATGGAGTCTCTCCTTTCTCTCCAAAAGCACGTGAATATGATGGAATATGATTACAGCTCACATTTAAAAGCATGTGAATATGATGGAATATGATTACAGCTCACACACTAGCCCCCCCAACTAAAAAAAAGGTTTTTTTATTTTTTTATTCTTTTTGAAAATCGATTTTTATTTTTAATAAATCGATACATATCGTCGGGATATAATATCGATATATCGCGATATACGATACTGTATATCGGTGCATGCCTAATGTTTAGTGATAGAGAAAGATCTAATACACCCATTGGGTAAAATATACCTGTGTTTATGGTGTAATAAAATATATAGTGCTCTAGGGTTAAATGGGAAAAATAATTGGTGAGCTTACAAGAGATAAAGGTAGTTAATACTAGGCCTATACTGAATAATATCAAAAGATCTCACTGGCTGAAATGAGATGTCTATTTTTAGTTATCAACTTCGTGCAGTGGTAGGCTGAACATCTTCAGCTAAATGTGTGTGGTAGGCTGAACATACCACCATCTTCAGCTAAATGTGTGTGGTAGACTGAACATACCACCATCTTCAGCTAAATGTGTGTGGTAGACTGAACATACCATCATCTTCAGCTAAATGTGTGTGGTAGACTGAACATACCACCATCTTCAGCTAAATGTGTGTGGTAGACTGAACATACCATCATCTTCAGCTAAATGTGTGTGGTAGACTGAACATACCATCATCTTCAGCTAAATGTGTGTGGTAGACTGAAAATACCATCATCTTCAGCTAAATGTGTGTGGTAGACTGAACATACCACCATCTTCAGCTAAATGTGTGTGGTAGACTGAACATACCACCATCTTCAGCTAAATGTGTGTGGTAGGCTGAACATACCATCATCTTCAGCTAAATGTGTGTGGTAGACTGAACATACCATCATCTTCAGCTAAATGTGTGTGGTAGACTGAAAATACCATCATCTTCAGCTAAATGTGTGTGGTAGACTGAACATACCACCATCTTCAGCTAAATGTGTGTGGTAGACTGAACATACCACCATCTTCAGCTAAATGTGTGTGGTAGACTGAACATACCACCATCTTCAGCTAAATGTGTGTGGTAGGCTGAACATACCATCATCTTCAGCTAAATGTGTGTGGTAGGCTGAACATACCATCATCTTCAGCTAAATGTGTGTGGTAGACTGAACATACCATCATCTTCAGCTAAATGTGTGTGCGGCGTGTGCATTTTTAGAGCATAAATGTATGTTTGGCTGCCGAAAAACACATAGATGGAGAGGCATGGATTGGGATCTGAAATCAGATCAATTGATCAATTGATCTGAAATCAGATCAATCTACAGAACATGTTCAGACTTGGGGAGAAATGTGCATAAAATAACTGCATTTGAGGTTAATATGAACACCAGGGGATGGTAATTACCTTCCCCCGAGACCCCAAATGACGCCCCTGTGTGCTTGGATGTCGCTATAGCAAAAAACTGGAATGGAAAACAAGTGCAATGATTAGTGAATCCCCCCAGATGTCCCACCAGGGAGGACGTTGGTACGCCATATGCTGCTTAATCCATCTCTCTCTAGGCCTACCCGAAAAAGAAGATAGCTGCATGGAGAGTGAACAATGAGAGCATTTAACCCATTCTGACCTGAGATCAGATTCATACGAGGTTTCCGCCGGACACACACTGGTCTGACGAACCCATTCTGACCTAAGATCAGATTCTAAAAATGTCAGTCGCTCTTCGATTTTTCAAAAATAGCAGACCTACAAGCTCGTATCGCGCCACTCGGTGGCGCGATATGAGCTTGTAGATCTGCTATTTTTAAATAGCTAAAGCATAACATGATGCCGACACCAAAATGGGTGCCCGTTCAGAATGGGTTAAACCAATCAAATCACTGTCAAATCAAACTTATAGAAATGGAAGACAAATGAGTCTGCAAATCCAGCTGCAATTATTGCAGATGAAGCCCCGGTATCTGTCTCTGTCAAGATGCTTTTTCTTTTTTTCTTTTTTTTAGATAATCCAAGCAATATCTGGGATGCGCCATTGGGTGAATACCTTGTAGGCCCCTACAAAAACAGTCACTTGGAAAAAAGAAGAACCTGTGTTCCACTTCCAATGGAGTCCATTTTGTTATCATTAGTCACAATTAAGCTCTAATTGTTAATACGTTTTTATACTGATTCAATATTTATAAAAAACACTTTCATCTTGAAAATGTTTCAGTAATAGCTAAAATAGACGATCTACAAGCTCACAACGTGCAAGATATGTACTTTTGCACGACCCTCTTGAACAATATGAAGTGGGGTTTATGAAAAAAACGGAAACTGAAATATGGAGATACAAGTTTTTTTGCCTAACAGCGACTATTTGCTCAGTTAGATTGTACATATTATGCCTGGACATCACTCAGCCTGAAATGGCGCGGCCGGCAACGGGGAAATCAAGGTGAAGACGTGACCCTGAAGGGAGGGAAAATAAGGACCATTAAAAGTGTACTTCAAAGCCTTCATGGAACAGATGGACCCAGTAGGGGCACGCAGGTCACCAACCTGCGTGACTGTGAGTAATGGTGTAGGTCAAGAGCACATACTGGGCTGTTAAGAAACACACCCTGCAACAAGCTTATATGTGAAAAACGGAAGATTTTGGCGTAGATATCAAGTTAGGCCAGGATTGGTGGGGAGCGTTTTCTTAACCTCTTAAGCCGTGTATCATCGCTGTCTGGTACAATAATGTTGTGTTGTTTTTGTTTTGCAATATCAAACTGTGTTTATGTTTCACCTCCTTTTTTCTGGACTGGATGTTTGATGTCAGAGCAGTATCGATACAGTATAATATCGAACATTATATTGTTCCCAATGTGCAACAACTAATTTGGACAAATTAACACTCTGCCTTCTTAAAGGTGTAGTGAAATGAAAAAAGACGTTTTTCACACTTTTAGACCATATCCGTGGTCATTATATGGGCATACCTAACAATGGATGCCAAAGAAATGTGAAAATTCTCATTTCTGTGTGTTTTATTTAATTATTAAAACGAAAACGTGCTGCGTGATGACGTGTAGAGATACACATCGATAAAAGCCAATAACAATGAAGCTCACCCGTTTAATTCCCCATATTTGCGCATCCATTCAGCACAGCTGCTACTGATTACAGAATACTCCGTTTTTATTTCCATTCCAGATAACATCCAGACAGTGTATTACTCGCTTTCAACTTAATCATCACGCTAGAATATGTATCTGAAAACATTATAGGGTAGAAATAAGCCACATAACAGTAAACTGGTACAGATGGTCGACCATCTGATTTATAAACAAACAACACCACGCTGTTGCGCTTAGCATAGCTACCGTCCCTAGCTACCGTCCCATCGCCTGAAGGGATGCGACACTCTGATTGGTTCAGAAACTTCAGACCGGTGTTTCATGTAGAAACACCATTTTCATGTTGTTCACCATTTCCGTTTCACTGCACCTTTAATGAAGGGCGTGAAGGAGATCACGGCAGGAAAAGGAAAGAACATTTGAGCGATTTTGCCACAAAAAGTACAGGTAAAGGGTTTTCTTATGTGTGATTCTTAGATAGTTTTTGGCACAAACGGTACAACTGAAAGGTCTCTAAGTTCATATACAAGCTTTTGCTACAAACTACTCTTTGGTCTCTTTTCCACAAAAAACATATTTACACATAATAGCTGAGATAAGATATACAGGTACGGGACATAATCCTTCAAAACCGCCCTCAAAGGGCACCTACGGACGGCCGCAATCTGAATCCCCCCCACCACCCACCCCTTTTCCCCCTCACTGTATATGTTTCTTTTCCCTTTTTTACCTCCTTCATGATGAATTCCTGTTCTGTTCTTTTTGGCTATATAGTAGTGTCTATTTGTACGTCTCTAAATGTTTTGATGAATTGAACAAGGTGGACCCTGTTGTAAACAAGTGTAATAATAATAGCTCAGATTTATATACACCGCCGTATCTCCTCACCGCCTGCACCAATCACTCCCACTTTTCACACAGGCATTGACCACAATAATATAACGAAGCCCCTTTTTCCAATTTAATAAATTAATAATTAATTTATTAGTGAAAACGCACCCAGGGCGCAGGCAATATCTCGGGTAAGGGCTAGTGTACTGTAAAATTCTGCAAACTGTTAATAAATATTTCAATCAATCAATCAATCAAAAAAGCAGCATAGACGGCTGACATTATATTGTATAATCTAACACTGTGTTTAACAGAGGACTTATTGGGTTTTAGATTAGTGGGACAGGACCTGTCTCTCCTCTGCAGTGCTGGCAGTCCTGTTAATTGGGAAGGTGTTGAAAATAAGATGGAGAAAGAAACGGTATACCGTATATACTTTATTCTATTTAGGTGTAGAACATGAAGCCTAATTGACTTGTGATGTCCATGTCAAATTAACCTAAATATGCATAGAAATTGTACTCAAGTACAGTGCTTCAGTACATGTAATAAGTTACTTTCCACCACTGATACAGTGCTTCAGTACATGTACCTAATACTTTCCACCACTGATACAGTGCTTCAGTACATGTACCTAATACTTTCCACCACTGATACAGTGCTTCAGTACATGTACGTAATACTTTCCACCACTGATACAGTGCTTCAGTACATGTACCTAATACTTTCCACCACTGATACAGTGCTTCAGTACATGTACGTAATACTTTCCACCACTGATACAGTGCTTCAGTACATGTACGTAATACTTTCCACCACTGATACAGTGCTTCTTAGCCTACTCTAGTGTGAAACACTAGTAAATGGGGAGCAGTGTAAGGATCTTGCATGAAGCTGCTATGCCTGTTAATGCTCAGTCTCCGCGCTCAGTTCTAACTAAGCTTCTATCAGGCCTTGATCACATCATTAGGTCTAGCTTGTGACAGAGATGGCCGTCACAGAGACGGCCGTCACACTTGCTTTCGGCAGCCAAGAACGTGGATCACTACCCAGCTGTCGCTGCACAATATTTCCTCTGAAAGGCGAGTTCAAAAAGAGACGTCGGCGCGCTTTGCTCCGCTTTGAACCGCCAGCAGGATGTCTTCAACATTAGCAACACAAAGACGGCTTTGAAAACACTCTTCCATATTGTTGTCTTATCCAAATATATCTAATGTGTGAGTGAGGAGATTCGCTGCTGGGACGCTCGCTCTCAGCCAAGCGTTAATTTGCACTAGAGAGACGAAATGTCTCCAGCTTTGTCAAAATGTATCAAATGATTCTGAACAGAGAGGTTGGAGTTTCTCTAAAAGGACGATCAAGAGATCATTTTTACTTATAGTGTTGATGGGTGCCACTATACGAACAGGAGTTGTTAAGTAACTGTTCACCCAATTAACTGACGCATTTCTGAATGAATCTACGGAATCTACTCAATACGGTAGACCGTTTCAGTTCGTAGGACGCATGAGGCCGTCATAAGGATCCCGAAATATTAGTGCCTACGACGTCTGTGGACGTCCTAGCGACGTCCCAGCGACGCGGGGCGAGATGAGAATATTCAGAATCTTTCCTTTTTTTTTTTTTTGGCATTTTGCTTTTCGCTTGCCGTATGCTAACGCTCAGTGCAACTATTAGCTTGTCATTGACTCCCATGTTAGCGCGGCGGAAAGAATGACTCGTATCTCCTAATCCAGGGCGCTCTCCGTGGTGAACGGATCGATATGCTGGCGCTTCATTTCTGCTCCTCATCCGTCTCTCTCCCGCAAAATATGAACGTTTTTTGGAGCGTAAAAAAATAGATTAAGATGATCGGGGATGTGAGGTCTCTTTGTAAAGTCAACTTTTTTAGGAAAGTGTTTCCGGTTCATGGCTTTCAGAATAAGAGCGATCAGACAACTCTGGCACCCCGGAGCTTCTAATTTGATGCACTTCCGGCACTAAATGTGTTCTTAATGCAACCAACAACATGTGACATAATAAGAAGTGATTAAACCCTTCACAAAACAACACACAAACAAATGGAAACAAACCGCATACAATGTTCAGTGACACTGAGAGCAAGAGAAAGTACAATGAATGAGTGAGCTTAAAGGACCATAATATGTCACCCCTTGTCAACGCATCTTCATATCCCTCACTATAATGCTCATCATTTACAATTTACATGGTACCATTTCTGTCCACTCTGTCTACATAATGTACGTCCTCTGTAAGCAGGTTTGGTCATTTCAAACAATATTTCACACTGTCACCAAATTTACAGCTGTAACTCTCACATTGAGTTCCTTTAATTTGTATGAAGATAGGACTAAAGGCCTATTCATACTCCAGTTTTAATCAGACCAGTGTGTGTCCAGTGGAAACCTCGTTATGAATCTGATCTCAGGTCAGAATGGGTTAAGTGATAAAGTGAACACATAAAACTACTTCATGGCATTACGTTGCGGTGGTAATCGACTCACCGCTCACCCAAAGACATATCTCACCTTAAGTTATCACCTAAAACTGGAGTATGAATAGCCCTTTATTTAGAGAGATATAGTGACTGTTATACTTATTATTTAACCACTTAAACCCTATTTACTGTACTTCTGACCAGAAGTCCCCCAGGAGTCCATACTAGGCCGGTAGGCTCCCTCGGCTTTTCCGTCTACAACAAAGTCTTTGCCGAAACACGTTGCAACGCGTTGTGAGCATAGAGTTATATATCTATAGAGAAGACACCCGAGTTCTCCTTCCATCCACTTGCATTGAGTTGCTCAAAAGCGCATGAGGCGGATTCACTCCTCCTTCCTGGTAGGAACAGAGTGCATTCTGGGGTGGATTGGCCCCAAACACATGAACGCGCTGCCGTTGACTATCATTGTGCCGTTTGTGCGCGTTCACGTATGAAACATTCGTTCACGTGTCATGGCCCCAATCACATGAACGTGCGCAATGATAGTCAACGGAGCAGCGCTGGCTCGAGCTGCAATACCAAATCAGGCCACTATGTCCATTTGGCCTCAGGGTTTCCTCTGGGTGCCTTCTCTAGAAATATATACTCTAAGGTTGTGAGCTAGTACTGTACAGTAGGTGGTCTATTTCCACAGAAGGTTAGCTCAAAGCATAGGGTTCATGTGGTTCGTGTGGTTCATATTGTTGTTGGGGGGGGGGGGGGGGGGGGGGGTGTCATTCCACAGCTCGGGGACCAGGAGGGAGAAGAGGCCAGATTAGATTCCACGTTATTGTCTCAGGGGGATATTAGGTTTCACAGCCCAACATGGAATACGTTCAATATGGAACACATGAGGAACAGTAGCATACAAAACAACAGATGATATGTAGAATGTACTGTTTTCAGCATGCAGCTAATTGTAAAATGACTTATACTGGATCTCTTGTCCACTAGTCCCTTCCTAACATTTTAGGGTGCAGGATCATGTCCTGAAGGTGAAGAAAGAGGGTGCCAAGCTCTTGATTGCCCTGCCATTTATACTTTATACTGCAATTTAACAACATTGTCCCAGCCAGGAATAAACCAGAGGACTTGGGCATCTGTCGTGTAAATTCAACAAGTACACTCATCTAAACTGGACTAAAATAGACAAAGTAACGAAGAGTATAGACGGTAAACTCTTAGACGGTCGGATGAGGAAAATCACGCAGGCAGAGAGATGAGCTGAATATCCATCGATGTATTTATTTGCAGTAAGTCAGACAAAGACAGAGGGCTTTCCGCGGCCCTCGAGTTGAGCCGCGGAGCCCAGGGCACATGACCGTACGGTCACACTGCCCCCAACAAGACCTCCTCAACATTGTATTTACAGACATATATATAGTTTACATCAAACAGTTGAGTTCTGGGAGGGGTTGGGATTTAACATAAAGATCAACAACGTGCATAGGAATAGCAGATGGCTGCTACGTGTGTTTTGATTCACACCTGAGAGAAGCTTCAAAGGAGTAATGAACAATGCAGAGTACTTGACTGAGTGATTGCTTTCAAACTTGCAGACAGACAGACTAGACAATCAACTTAGAGTTGATTATAGCATGCTATAGTACAGAATTATCGAGTCCAGATACGACATTCCCCCCTTGACCATTACCATGATGATGGTCACATAAAAATATGGAACAATAATTCTATTACACCCCCCTTGACCCAATCACATGTACTATACTAAACATTAGGAAAGAAACAACAGAACGTTCCACTTTAAAAGTTCCCAAAAAATAATTCCAGGCATCATGCATATATGAAAATTTACATTTGCACTTCACAATTAACTGACATTTAAACACACCACAACTTTGTCTTACCCTGTGTTTCAGTTTTAAACACACAAGCTTTTTCAGACACGCTCAATAATCCATTTATATTTTGAAACTATTTCCCTTCAAAAGTTTGATCTTGATGACAGCACGCTGCAATTACATTATCCCAGTACCCACCTTTAAGGGCCTGGGTAAATGACGAATCGACCTATGCTACTACTGTTTACTCACTCACGTCCAAAGGTCCAAGTTATCTCGATATTAACAGCAAAATCTCGCACATCGCTGGCAACTAACTGCCTTTTCATAGTTGACTATATTCGCACACTAAATTTCATACGAGAAAACCATAATTAGCTCTATTAATACCAAGACGAATTACGTACTGACGCGTATTGATAGGACCGCTATCGTCCGCCTGACACAGCCACATCAATTGTTTTAATAAAGCTTACCATTATTTAATCATTTCCAAGACCCTATAGGCTCTTTAATCAACTTTCTAACTAATTTAAACTTCGACAAAACACACATCCAACACATGCCTACATTATATGTTGAATAAACTTACGTTACACAACGTTTTGAATACAGATAGATTGTTGAATCTCTTCCATCTGTTATAAATGAACTATTCTAGTGTCGCAAAACATTGTCTCTTAACTTGTTTAATATCTATTATTCGTTTGAGAAACAATCAATCTACTTTAAGAACAGTCACTGCTCCCAAGATGAAGCGATAACCCAATATCATGCTACTTTTTCATCAGAGTTACTTTCAGTCCCACACGTATTACTACAGTGAAGTAATAGACTAACCTATTTTGACCGCTATTTTCACTTTGACTACTCTAGCCCACATTTCCGACACAGAAACTGTCCATACTGTATTTTAAATCCTCTCAAATATAATTTCTCCCCTCTAAACATGTGACGTACCTGAAGGCATTCGTGGTCAAACTGAGAACTGCATCATGTTATGAAGAAAACCTTGTTGCTTTTTCCGCGCACTCACGTGTGTCCTTTGTCCTTTCGTCCCGTCCAAACACACATATTCACTCCCCCTTCCAGACACTATGAATATAAAATATCACATAATGACTGGAAAGAAAAATAAACGCAACATCGTGAGCTTGCTCTGCTGTTTGAAGAATGAAGAATGAATGAAAAACGTTTTCTCCGCTCGCGATCGCTGATGAGATGAATCGCGCCGTGCCGTCCTCTCGCCGCATGCCGTCATGAAAGCTCTCGGCCGCCGCTTGGTCGGAGACCCCCCTCGGTGGAAGACTCACTCGTTGAAGGGCCCTTGTAGAACGCCTCCCTCCTCGCCGCTGCTTGCTTGCCGTGAAGAGACGCATCCGCCCGCCGCTTGTAGTGTCGCCTTCCCCGGTCGGATCGCCGCCGCTTCCCGCCGATTTGTGGAGATCCGCAGGTCGCCCGTCGTTGCGCTGTAGAGGCGCTTCCTCCCGCTTCGTCGCCGTCCATGTCGGAGAGCACCGCACGTGCTGTTGGTCCCCTCCCGTCGCCGCTTCCCTTTGTTCCGCCGACCGCCGTTCGCCGAAAAAATAAAATTCAACTCAACGCCAAATTGTCCAAAATTGTCCACGGTCCATTGTTCGTTTTACCTGGAATGGAAAACCATCCCAAAAGCAGTTTTTTCAGGCTCCAACTTGTCGTGTATGTAAATTCAACAAGTACACTCATCTAAACTGGACTAAAATAGACAAAGTAACGAAGAGTATAGACGGTAAACTCTTAGACGGTCGGATGAGGAAAATCACGCAGGCAGAGAGATGAGCTGAATATCCATCGATGTATTTATTTGCAGTAAGTCAGACAAAGACAGAGGGCTTTCCGCGGCCCTCGAGTTGAGCCGCGGAGCCCAGGGCACATGACCGTACGGTCACACTGCCCCCAACAAGACCTCCTCAACATTGTATTTACAGACATATATATAGTTTACATCAAACAGTTGAGTTCTGGGAGGGGTTGGGATTTAACATAAAGATCAACAACGTGCATAGGAATAGCAGATGGCTGCTACGTGTGTTTTGATTCACACCTGAGAGAAGCTTCAAAGGAGTAATGAACAATGCAGAGTACTTGACTGAGTGATTGCTTTCAAACTTGCAGACAGACAGACTAGACAATCAACTTAGAGTTGATTATAGCATGCTATAGTACAGAATTATCGAGTCCAGATACGACACATCAACAACACATTTCTGTGCCCATGACTTCCTCCCAAACAGGAAACGAGTGGTTAAAATAATCCACATGCATCCTGAATACAGATGTTCCACAGGGTGTATATGTTTCTTTTCCCTTTTTGCTTCCTTAATGATGAATTCCTGTTTCTGTTCTTTTTTTCTTTTCTTTTTTTTTTTTTTTCTTTTGCGGCTTACGCCTTTTATTTGTTTTTTGAAGGGACAGACAGTAGGCTGACAGGAAACGGGAGAGAGATGGGGGGATGACATGCAGTAAAGGCCGTGTCGGGCTCGGGAGTCGAACCCGCGGCACACCGCGACTGGATTACCAGTCCGGTGCCCAGACGGTTACGCCACCGCCTGGGCCCCTGTTT